>NW_015387395.1:211568-227416 GCF_001527695.2 Protobothrops mucrosquamatus
ATCTGATGACGCAATGAGGGTGGAGTAGTAATTAGACCTCGCCACCCTCATCGCCACAAGGTAGGATCTAACATGTATCCTTACCTGTGTTCGGTCGGATTCGGTTCGGGTAGCCCTCCAACTGCTCTCTAGGCGTCTTTTCCGGCGTTTCATCTCTCTCAGCTCCTCGGTAAACCAAGGAGCTAGTTGAGATCTACGTTGGGTCAGAGGCCGCAGCGGCACGACTCGGTCCAGTGCTGCGGCTGCGGCCACATCCCAGGCCGCAGCCTGATCTTCCGCCGAGTCGTGACCTAGCTCCTCCGGATATGGCCCAAGCTCCATCAGAAACCTCTCCGTGTCCATCAGGAGCCTGGGACGGAACCATCTAGGCGGTTCCGTCTCCCTGCGGCGAGGGGAAGCGGTCCGGAAGTCCATCCTAAGGAGTGCATGATCTGACCATGACAAAGGCTCTATGATTATCTCCCCCATTTCCAGATCATATTTACATATTTTCTGTTCAAATTGGCAGTATTGTAGGCAACACTTTGAAGATTCAGTGATTCAATGCTTCAAAGATAGACTAATTTACTCTCTATGCAATGTATATAATTTATAATATATAAATTTATAAAATATAAGTAAATTATAATATATAAAATAATTTTGGGCCAGTCACACTCTCTCAGGGCAACTTACCTCAGAGGGTTATTGTTGTGGAGCAAATAGGAGGAAGAAAGAGTATATTATGTATGTTTGCCATCTTGAGTTATTTATAAAGTAATAAAGGTGGAATCAAAATCTAATAAATAAATAAAATAAATATATAATAAATGAATTATCTCTAACATAAAGATCAATAGCAATGTTTCAGTATGACCTGTGTGATCCATTATGCAATCTCATATAATTAAAAATATTAGCAGTTTTTTGCAGCTGCTGAAAAAGAAAGCAAATCAAAAGAAATAGTGCTTAACTCTCATTGTTTCTCTTCTAAAATATCCTCATTTAAACTTCCCCTAGCTCCAGAGAGGAAAATGTACTGGCTTCAATAGGATAATTATATTTCCTCACAAAAAACTGTTGCTGTCTCGTTGTCTTTTTCACTGGGTTTTTCCATGACAATAGTTATGTTTTACTTTTACCTAAAGTTTGTTATGGACAACTTAGCTTCCACCCGTTGCTCCTTGTCCAAAGCACCTGAAGGCAGAACAAGGAGCAATGGGTGGAAGCTAACCAAAGAGAGAAGCAACCTAGAACTAAGGAGAAACTTCCTGACAGTTAGAACAATTAACCAGTGGAACAACCTGCCTCCAGAAGTGGTGAATGCACCAACACTGGAAGTTTTTAAGAAGAAACTGGACAGCCATTTATCCAAAATGGTATAGGGTTTCCTGCCTGAGCAGGGGGTTGGACTAGATGACCTCCAAGATCCCTTCCAACTTTATTATTATTATTATTATTATTATTATTATTATTATTATTATTATTATTATTATTATTATTATTATTATTATTATTATTATTATTATTATTATTATTATTATTATTATTATTATATAAAACCAGTTTCTCATCTCTGCTTCATGTTTTATTTCTAGCTGTAGGTGAACCTTGGGAAAAAAATAGGGAATTTAAACAAAATTTAACAAAAAAAAAAACCCTACTGGAAAGAACGTCCATAGAATCCTGTCTTGCAAATGTTAAAAGAGTATATTGCTCTTCAATTAAGGATATTAGCAACATTTCACACTTACCTGAAGATAATGGCATGGTCTCAGGGAGGGTTTTATTTCCTGATGAACTAAAGGCTTGTCTAGATTAAGAGACGACTTCCGATAAGCTTCTTTAGCTTGGCTTACTGTGAGGGTAGACCAAGAGCTCCTTTTCATGTACTTGCCATCAGGGGTCATGGCAAGACCTTCACAAGCTGAACATTTCACATCATTGTTACTTTTTGAAGTCTTTAATGAGAGATCCCCAAAATGTCCCTGAAGAGCCTCAGGATAGCAATGAGAGATATGGTCTACATGATGCCTGTTTACCACGCTAGGTGTTCGGTAAGTGCTATCACTGTCCAAGTTGTCATCAGAGCTCCACCAGCTGCTCATTCCAGTTTTATGCTTACTTTCAGGCTTTCGTTCTTTACTTTTACTTCTTTTGCTATGTTTAGAATGATGTCCATGATGATGGTCATCACCTCGGCCATCTCCCTTTGCCCCATTTACATTGCTCTTGGAAGATCCTTCCAAAGAATGTGATTTTGTGAACAGTTTTTGGACTGAATGAACAAGGTGACGTATTCTACCTGGGCTTTCACTGCGTTGTTCAGCTGCTGTTGATGTCCTTTGGTACTGCAAAGTGTGAAAGCCATCCCTATGGAGAGGAAGTTGCTTCTCAAATTGATCCAGCAAATTTGCCGGGATCCGGTTAACCTTAGTGTTCGCATGAGACATGGTGCAATCGTCCCTAGTATCGTAGTGTGAGGTGTAGTGCATTCTGGGGAAAGTGCTACTGGACATATGATCACCCATAACCATGGGCATCATCATACATTCTGAATGGATGGAGCTTCGTGGTGAGCAGCGATGATGATCCACTGGGCAACTCTCAGTTGGGCTGAGAAGATACGATTGCCTTGACTCCTGGCCATGATGAAGATGATCGTGGCTGTGTTCACAATCTTCAGGGGATGGTAAACCACAAGTATGCGCAGAACATAATTGTGATTGATTACGCCCGCCAGATAATCCTTTCATGTTCCTTGAAACAGGAGAATATCTTTCCTCACTGAAGGACAGCTGAGTTGGAGACCATGAGTACGGCTGATCTGTTAGGGGATGGATAGAGATATAATCTGTCAGCTAGGACAAACATAACTTATATTTAAACTAATAATAGAAAGTAAAGCTGAACAATAATTTTAAACACATAATACAAAGAAATACTAATATTTCACTGATAGTTAAATATTATGATGATGGTTATTAACAATATTGTGATTATGGAGGTTTAATATTAGCGGTAGCATCCTTTACTGTTGTGATAGATAAATATTAGTTTTTACATTTATTATTTATTGTATTAGATTTAGATGGCTACTTAACTAAAATTTCTCTGGGATGCTTACACAGTTAAAATAGAAGAAAACAATAAAAGGGGGTATGTATGCCCAGACAAAATCATTTCAATGTGTTACAAGGAAAAAGAAAAACCACAATTGCTGGATAGTACAAACAGGATGGTACAACTGTGTTCATGTCCTGTTTTGATCTGATCCAATAGGATCTTTCTCACCTCCATTCATTTGGTCTTATTGCCAAATATTAAATATTTTAATCCAGAATTAGATTTCATCTGGATAATTGCATCAAACAGTTTATATGTTTATGTTTCATCTGTATGGGACAAAAACTAGAGAGGTTATCAAAATATGGAAGACCTTTCCCCCTGAGATTTGGCAGGCCCCTAACCTCCTTGCCTTCCCAGAAACCTTCAAATTCTAGCTGGTTGGGGTTAAGTGAAGGTGGAGTCCAGTAAATGTGTTTGGGGAAGTGCTGCTTTGGTGGTTTTTTAATTGTTATTTGTAAGTAACTCAGCATTATAATGCATGAGATAGGCAGTTCTAGAAGTCTAGTACATAAACAAACAAATAAATGGTTGGTTCAGTCCAGTACTCTGTGTATATTGCTATACAGGGGGTCCTTGACTTACAACTATTTGTTTAGTGATCATTTGAATTTACAACAGCATTGAAAAAAGTGACTTATGACCATTTTTCACACTAATGACCATTGCAGCAACCCTCTGGTCAAAATTCAGACGCTTGTCAATTAGTATATATTTATGACGGTTGCAGTGTCCCAGAGTTATGTATTCATCTTTTGCATCCTTTTGACAAGCAAAGTGAATGGGGAAGCCAGATCAGATTCACTGAACCTGCAGTGATTTACTTAACAAACGGTGGTAAGATAGGTCATCAAATGGGTCATCAAATGAGTCCAACCTCAGTTAACAACTGTTTTGCTTAGCAACAAAAAAAATAGGCTCAATTGTGATAGCAAGTCGAGGACTACATATACAATGTCATGCGTGTTACTATTGTTTTCAGCTATTGTGGAAAAAAAAGGAAGAACTAAAGAATTGGTTAGGGACAGATTGTCACAAAGAGAATCTACATAGTTGCTAAAAATGGACCTCACATTCATGGCAAATAATAAAGAGGAAGAAGAAAAGAAGGAGGAGGAGGAGGAAACTAGAGAAAGGAAGAACCAGAACTTCATAATCCACAATCTCAAATCCTTAAAGGATTAGACTCTGATGAATTGCATTCATTTCTCTAATTTAATTAGAGTTATTCATGCCAGTTCATTGTTTAAAAAAATAAGATGGATCAATCAGGTATTTAAATGTGGATACATTCTCTGAAACAGAGTCCTCAACCTTTTGTGCACCAGGGACCAGTTCCATGGAGAAAGGTTTTTCCACGGACTGGAGAATGCGTTGTTTTGTGTGCTGCCTGCTTGTTTGTGCAGACTGATTGTTGGCATGCTGCAGCCCAGTACCGGTCCATGGACTGGGGGTTGGGGACCCTTGCTCTGAAAGATTCCTGAGGAGGAAGAGGGGGGAAGAGCAGAAATTGGAGTCAGTTCAAATCCAGAAAGGTATTTCTATCATTACACAGCAAACATCCAGCGTCTTATCAATTACAGTTAGGTAGCAATGTTATTACTATCGACAGTTATTATCGATGTTAAGCCCAATGAAATAGGAGAGTTTTAGTATATTATATATGTATTGTATGTATTCTTGCATTCTTGCTAGCAAAGGCAGAAATATACTGCCAGAACTGCAGATTCTGCTAAATTTCTTCATGGTTTTCATGGTAAATTATGTCTAATAAACAAAGAAGGGGATTCTAATTAAGTGTCTTATAGAACACCATTGTGTTAATAGCTTGATGAATTCATTGCTCAATATTATTTAAGCTCTCGCAGCTGGGAAATCTTGCAAACAAACCAAAGAAATAGAACATAAGAGTTTGATTTAGGTATTCAGAATCCTCAAATTCAGTTTACCACTTTTTCAAAAGGAGATGAACATCTGAGCTGTAAGAGCAGCCCTTTACAGGATCAGCCGTACATTATGGTAATTATGCTTTATGCTAGTTTCTTGAAAGATTTTTTTAAAAAAACATTTGCTCTGGAAAAGATAGCTATTGAAAGTTACTACTCATGCACAATACAAATAAGTAGTCAATTTCAAGGGAAATTGAAGCCCTATAATGTTGTCCTTGTCATTTTATCACGTCAATGGTTTAATGTTGAAATATCTTCTGATCGAATGCATAGAATTTGATATAAAAGATGGTACCAGCTGCTGAGCTACAGTGGAAATGCCAACAAACCTTGGAAGGCATTCAAAGACTGCATAACTTGCTAAACTGTATTTGGATCCTTTTCACAACTTTGAGTTTGGGAGGATGTAGATTGTGCAATGACAAAAAGCAGAACAGGAGTCTTTCAGGTGTCTTTCCTTGAGCAAAGCAAAATTACAGCTTGAGCTTTTCATAAATATTGGGACCTTGGTTGAAATGAAGATGATGATGATATGAGTTCTTTTAAAAGAAAGAAAACTTATTTCCTCTAGTTTAATTGTACCTTAATTCATAAAATAAATGCCGTTAAATATTATGCTGAAAAAGGCTGCCCATCTCTCATCACCCATGTTTCTTAAGGGACCATGGAAGAAAGTGAATCTCTCACCCTCCAAAAGAATTATCTTCCTCCCTTTTCATTTCTATTGCTTTTCCTTCCAAGGGAACAACTGTTTCAACTCCACTTGCTTTGCCTTTCAACCCTATAACATACACCAGTTTCTCATGAGAGGATAGTAAGAAGATCTATGGGCAGATGAGAAGCAGCAGCAGTGAGCTTTTGCCTGCTATTGGTGATGGCTTAGTGCTCTCCCCCAATTTCCATGAAAGTGAACCCTCCCTCTGTTTAAATTTTCTTATACCCCAATGTATATGCTTTATGCATTTATAACACTTGCCTTTTCACTTTTTTCCCCCCAGGTGATTGAGAGCTAGCAGACTTCAAAAAATTGCCTTCTTCATTGTTACAGTAGCCATCTAAAAACAGATTGCATGAAAAGCTCCCTAATCATCTATGCAAAATTGAAGTTGTATTGAGTCTTTTTTTCAAAAATTAGGGATGTTTCTCTTCACACATTCATGACATTCCCCCCTCCCTCCAAAAAGCCTGGAAATGCCTATGAAGATCTGGATGCAGAACAGGAATTATTGCCACACTCCAATGACATAATTTGGGACAACGAGCCTACAAATCAAAATGACACACTTGGATTAGCCATGTACAAAGCAATCAAATTAGGAGTGGATAGCACCAGCTATTAAAGAAAGCAAAACAGAGGAAAAGACATTACAAAACCCAAACTGACATAGCTATTTACATTAGTGAAATGGTTTTCAAGCTTCTGATCATCAAAGGATTCTATAGAATGATAGAGACCATCAGCAGACACAGGTCTCTCCCTCCCCCCCCCCGCTGATTGTTCTCAGCAACGAAAAACGGAAAACCGTGTTTTCTTTCTGTCAATATCGCCCTGTCTCCGTGTATGTTGGGCAACTGAAGGAAGAAGCCAAAGAAAGGGTATGGATGAGGAGGAAGAAAAAAAGCTTTGTCAAAGCTAGGGAAGGAAAAGAATCCAGCATGGATTTCACTAGGTGTGTGATAGCACAAAAATGATAACACCAACAACCAATTTTGACTGGAGGCTTGGAATGTGTGCTCTTGCCATTCAAATATTCACACAAAGAAGTATAAAGTTGGTAGAATGATTTGCACTAAAAAGCCTACATAGCTAAGTTGCATAGAAAAGTGGGTCAACTGCTGAAAGCTGCAAACAACAGTAAATACGGGTTTTCTACATTTTTTAAAAAAAAAACAAACGCAAAATGGAATCTATGTGAAAAATAGTGACATGGACAAAATGAAACCCATTTAAATTCATTTGCACATCCTTTCTTTACACAGAGATACCTTAAGGCAGAAATTCTGTTTTTCTTCAAGTGACCCATTTAGTTTCCCTTGGCTTTATCCTTGACAAACTTATGTGCCGTGGTTAACCGTGATGTGATTAAGCTTGCCTTCTCTCTGGAATAGTGCTCCACCTGAAGGGATCAGCACCAATCCTGTTGGCATTCAGAAAAACTACTACAATCTGGGAAGTGTCCCAAGATTGATTGTACGATGGGTGCCCTCTCCAATGCAGGCTATTCGTTGTTTGGATTATTTTCCTTGCTGTGTCAGTGGTTGGAAGTAGATGGCAAGTGGTTTTAGAGATTTGACTGGTGGGGTTTTTTTTCTTTTAATTCCTGGAAATGAATTGTTACTCATTTACTCTAGGAGGTTTCAGCCCCCAGCTTAGACTGCACTGCACTCATCTTCTAAGGCTAGCCTTCACAGATCTAGGAAGTTTCAGCCCCCAGCTTACACTGCACTGCACTCATCTTCTAAGGCTAGCCTTCACAGATCTTACATCCTTCCTATCAGATTATGCCTCTGGTTGAGAAAGAGAGAGTTTTCTGCCAAGCCAACACCTCTTTAAATTTTGGTTTTTATTATGTAAAACATTTGTAACCCGACTTTCTGCACAAAGCACAACATAATCAGTGTCAAGAACTACCATACAACCAAACAATCAAACATCAACTCATAATAAAAGCATCATCACACTAAAATAGTCACAAAAGGAACCAAAATTAGACACTTAAATTACTTAAAAACAGGTTATAAAACTAATTTTTTAGTAAGTACCAAATACCTACATAAAAAGAACATTTTTCTTTTGGTCTCATTTCTGGCTTCCTATGTACATGACTCATGCTCATGTACTATGCTGCTAATGTTGATTGTCTCCCAATCTCCCTTTTGGTTATTGCCTTTTCAACCACAATATCTCCACGCTGGGCAAGCTCTGCACTGGAGGCCACAGCTTAGCTGCTGAATGCCTAACATTCAGCACATTTTCTTCCTGCTCCTAAGCCAGCTAATAAATAATTTAGAAACATAAAGACCATCCTAGATATTATACCTAATAAATTATCAAACAGAAAATGCACTATATTTGTTTTGATTACATTATACATTATATTTGTTTTGGTTGCATCAGGGATACCCAGCCTTGTGCTTTCCAGATATTTTTGGAATATCAGATACATAGTTGTATGGCCAGTTGTGTTGATGCTCTATCTCAAAACAATTGAAGGACACCTTGGAGCTGGAGCATTCAATTCCTTTCAGAAAGATTTTCTAATTAAGAGCTTTCCTAGCATCGTAGAGATAGAAATAAACTTTTAAGCCAATGGGCAAATTACCTGCCCAGTGCAGGGATCTGAACTAAAGCATCTTTGAAAGATGGCTACTTGGTCCCTATTTAAACATATCCAGTAAAGAGAAGCCCACCCACTGCCTTAGATGTTTAATTCAATTGCTGTATCTAATTTGTGTTCCTGACTACCAACTGGAACCTACCATCCTGTTGTATTACCTATAGTATAGTACTTACATATATAGAGATATGAATGTATGAAATAAAAGGGAAACTCTGACCCTTTTATACGTGTGTCATGACACGAAAGGGGCAGAGTTGGCATTGCAATGCTGCTTTTGTTATTTGGATGAAATGCTAGATTCTGTGGACACCTTTGTCTATGCAAAAGGAAAGGATTGCCTTACATTAGCAGTCTCCAACTTGACCTTTAGAGATTGGTAGTCCCTTCAGGTACACAGGCAGATATTAAAATTCACACATGAACAATACCCCCCCTTCTGTACATAATAAGGCTATATCATATTGTCACTCGGGAAGGCCAAGTTCATTTTAATTTGTTTTAATCCTGTTTGTAGAACAAAGTTGGTTGGATGGAATTTAAGACATATACAATATCACCAGCATATACAACATGCCTTCCTTAACAAAGATCTCAGAATGTGATCTTCCATTTCTGGATTTATATTTGTGATCACATCCTTTGACCTGTTAACGGTGTCTTGAACATTTTTTAAGTGTTAGTTTTAATGGGCTGTTTATTGATATTCTTTTCTAGAAATTATGTTACGTTGATACTTGGGAGATGTATTTGAAAGAGCAAGAAATGTTTCTAGAAAGGAAACACTGACTGCTTCCTGTGCTTCTCATGAAACACCAGTATTTTTACTTTAAAACCTTTCTTTTATCACGTACATCGTGCTATAACAAAGGGTAGTAGAAGTGGTATCTAAATGCTAAAAGAAAGATTTTAAACCCATTGACCTTCAACTATCGCTCTTTAATAATCCATGTAAGATATCTAAAATAACTTGCTAGCCTAATGAAGAGTTCATTGACAAGGTAGCTTTTTCACATCAGGAAATCTTCAGTTCTCCCTATGCATCCTGCCTTTCTTAGAACTTTTACTCTATCCTGTCTTCACAACCTCAAAAGTCCACATTCACTTATCTTACAAATGTTTGAAACGTGACTCCAAAATCTCTAGGAGTCGATATTTCACAGGGCTTCTTTTTCAGTTCCTCCATCTGTTTCTTAACATCGGTGAAAGAACAGCCAGAAAGAAGCTGTACTTGAGAAGATTTTAATAACTGTGGATAGCTAAACACTCAGGTTTAGAGTTCAACCAAGAACTGAGCAATAAAGGTAGGTCCTTGACTTACGACCATAACTGAGCCCAAAAATCTGTTGCTAAGTGAGACAACTTAACAAATTTAAGTGAGTTTTGCCCCATTTTACAACATTTCTTGCCACAGCTGTTAAGTGAATCACTGCACTTGTTAAATTAGTAACACGGTTGTTAAGTGAATCTGGATTCCCCACTGACTTTGCTTGTCAGGAGGTTGAAAAAGGTGATCAAATGACCCCGGGAGACTGCAACCGTCATAAGTATGAACCAGTTGCTAAGCAGCTGAATTTTGATCACATGACCATGGGAAATGCTGTAATGACGATCGGGGATGCTGTAATGGTTGCAAGTGTGAAAAATGGTCATAAATCACTTTTTTTCAGTGATGTTGTAACTTTGAACAGTTCACTAAATGAACTGTTGTGAGTCGAGGATTACTTGTAGTTTTAAAAAGATAGGTAAAGGTTTCCCTTATCCAGTTGTGTCCTACTCTAGCGGGCGGTGCTCATCTCTGTTACTTAGCCGAGGGAGCCAGTGTTGTCCAAACATGTTTTGGGGTCATGTGGCCAGCATAACATCCCACCACAGTGCAGAGAAACACGGAACGCCGTTATCTTCCCATCGCAGTGGAACTTATTTCATCTGCCCCCATTTTCATGCTTTTGAACTGTTAGGAGGGCAGGAGCTGGGGCAAGAACGGGAGCTTGCCCTGTTGCACAGTGCTCGGGTCTTGAACCCGGGCTGTCAGCTTTCCAGCTGGCAAGCTCGGCCTCCTAACTGCTGAGCCCCCTTCAAAAAGATAGAAGAATCCAAATCAGGGTATTAACATTGATAGTGATGTTCCTGGCTAACTGAAATCACGTAAAACCAGCTGGAAGTTTTGAGGCCATTCCAAACAAGTGTGCAATTAGAAACTGGATGTTAAAATCAATCTATCTGTCAATGGATGGAGAACATTCATAGCACAAACTAATTGCACCACAGGGACTGAATAAAGTATTCTTATTTAATGTACCCACGTGTTAAATATTTTCAGAATAACTGTAATCTTGATTACAAACATATTGGATGCCAATATAACCTGGCAAATCATGTGCATATAGTATTTCAACTGATAATTGCCAATAGAATAGTTCTTTAATTGTGAGTTCACTGCTGTAAAATAAAAAGGAACAAGGGAATTATTACAGAAGTTTTCCCACAACCCTTTACGCAGTTTTAATTTGGGGGCAATTTTGAAATGGAAACCAATCCAACACTTATGATATTTTTTTCTATTTATTCTCACAAACCCTCAGCTCTTACTTTATATTCAGTTCTTTGTGGACCTTTACCAGACTAACTCCTCCCCCCCCTCTCTCACACACACAAATAATGTCTCTCACTCAACCAAATAATGAAGCCAAGCTCACAGCCACAAGGAACCTGTGCAAGGACCTTTCTCAGGATCAACTGGCTCAAACTGTTTTCCCCTCCCCATGACTTTCACATTAAGAAAGCAAGGTGATCATTTTCTCTTTGCAACATATGTTACGCAAGCCTTATGTCCATACTACATTTTATTTTGTAATTTAACTTATCTACCTCTTTATATCAGGTGCTCTCAGATGGAGAATGACACTAAAGCCTAAAGATAGCCATGCTATGGATGAAACGAAAATCATCCTTCACTTTGCAGGGAAGGAGCATGTTTTGAATGCCTTTTAAAAAAATCTCTCCTTTTTGTGAGAAGTGGAATTACGATGGAAATTATATATTTCTGCCGATGTAAATACATATCCATAAATGATAGCAAGGGTAAGCTTTTATCAGTATGCCATACATTTTATTTATAGAGACATGTGTTCTTTAACAAGCAACTCTCATTGCACCTAAAACATTTTTACCAAGTTTCAATGCCAACAATCTACCGCATTAAAAAAAAAACTGCCTGGTCATCCCTTCTATTTTTGTTTTCTTCCATTCAATCGCATCAGATTTTCAGAGTCTACCTGGACAAATCCCTGCAGTTTTCTTGGCAAATTTTTTCAGAAGTAGTTTGCCACTGACTCCCTCCTAGGGCTGAGAGAGAGAGAGAGTAACTAGCCCAAGGTCACCCAGCTGGTTTTTTTTTGTTTTTTTTTTTAGGTCTGGTGCTTTAATCACTAGAGCAAAATGGCCCTTCCATACCAAAATATAAAAATGTGACCTGCATTTCAATGTTCCCAGAGATATTAAACAACTTCTCCATAAATATCCATGGTAGCCAAGATATCTCAAAGACATCATGCACCTGATGCTGATTATTTAGTCACCAAGTGTTATATGTTTGGTTGTTTCATATTTATTTACTTGCATATTAAATTTATATGCCACCCATCTCACTTTCAATATGAGAAAGTACACAGTAGAAGAGACACATCCTTTTACAGTTCTCAATTTCCCTGAGTTTAGTAATATTGATATGAAATGTAACAAGATCATACATAATCCTTGTTTTTGGCTAAGATGACTTCCCCATTTCAAACCGTAAGTGTGAATAAATACATCAGAAAAACAAAAAAACTGGAGTGAACTTTTTTTTAACTCCTACAAGGCCTATTAGATTCAGGAATTAAATGAAGATTCATATTTTATGTTCTGTTTTGAAATCCAGCAATCAACATGGCATGATTATGAATCTGAAATATGCAATCTACACTGTAGTCTACAGGAAGTTGGCACACAGAAAAAATACAAAATGCTACCTACAACTTACAAAGTTACTAGGCATTAGTCTACAAAGCTAACTGCACTTAATGCTAGGATACATTTAACTACAGAAGAAATGTTACCTTTTCAAACAGGAGGCCCCCAAACTCCATTTTTACATGAAAAATTGGATTCCATAGAATACAACAAAATCTGTGAAAGTAATAATAATACTTAATGCTTGGTGCTTTGGATAGTGACTAGCAATTTTAATACACTACATCTAAACATTTCATTATATTTCAACACTGAAGAAAAGGAAACTGGATTTCCCCCCCCCCCTCATCGTTGTCTGGTTCAGACATAACATTAATCTATAGTTGAATATTTAGGCTATACACATTCTCCTTTCCTCTGGTGTGTGGAGGTGAAGGAAATAAAAAAAAATTATTTGTAAACCAGAGGTCACCCAGAATTCATTTTTTAAATTGTGGATTTTGCAAATACGTCAGCTTTAAACCAAAATTCCAGGTTTACTTAATTCGAAAGGTTAAGTTCTACTTATTATTATTTTTTACAATTTGTATGCCGCCTAATTCACCAGATTCTGGAAACAGCCAGATTTCTCCAAGTTCTGATTGATATAAAATTGGATGTAAATACTTCTAATGTCCCCACTGGCACAAGCTAGGGGAGTAGGTGCAAGCCATAGCTACAGATTATAATTATGTCTGAACCAGCAAAAAAAAATGTTAAGGAAAAACTGAATTATTGGATGTCCAAAATAAAACTGTGTGAGACTTTTGATGTTCTCTGTAGCAAATAATTTAGTGTTAGTATATCTAACAATTATATAAAAATGATTCTGTTCCATAGCCTTCAGCCTTCAAACTGACCCCGATGATCCCAGGCAGCATGGAAATGACAAGCTCTGTTGTCTGGATAATTTGGAACTTGTGACTGCAATACATCTGAGTATTATCAGATGAGGAAAACCACAAATGTCTAATAGTGGCATTCCTAAATGTTTTAAAGACATGTTGTTTCCAAACATAAGAAAAAGAAATGTTCTTTCCTTCAGAATTCGTTTACAGAAATCTTTTGAAAACTCTGGTGGGGCTGCTGAAGATATTCAAGTTTTAATTTGAGTTTTTGATCTAATTGCCATTTTGCTGGACACAGCTTCATGTCTTGTTTGTTTTCCCAAGAACATAGTAACTGGAAATTGTACAGCCTCAGTGTGAAATGCTGAGAATTGTAATTTAAGTAACAGTAGTTGGGACAAGCCTCATTAATAAATGCTGTGATATTTCAATTAATTTGATTTCTGATGTGGCATACATCATGGGCAGTTTTGTTTGCAATTTTGTTCTGGTATGAATGCTAATACTGTATGTTATTTCTAGGAAACCCAAAGGTGCTTTTTCATGAGGCAACTGGACTGTCTTTTTTTCTCTTTGAAGGCGTTTCATTTCTCATCTGACTGGATGGTGGGGAATGGAAGGATGTATACTCCTTGCAGACAGCTGGTCATTTGCATTCTTGTAGAGAGTCACTGATGCCACCTGGAGGCTTATCTGTGTCATCAGGGTCACCTGAGTAGTGCAAATGGTTATGGAGCCTTCTTGGAACTGTTCAAAGGACTGTTTTGTGACTGAAGATAGATGATGTCGTATCCCTCCCCCTCTGTTGAGAGAGGGCTGTTCAATTTTGAAGGTTCCACAACCATTTGCACTACTCAGGTGACCCTGACGGCTGTCTGCAAGGACTATAAATCCTTCCATTCCCCACCATCCAGTCAGAGTTGAAGAAGCTTCTTGGATGACAAACGAAATGTCTTGAAAGAGAAAAAAAGGAAGCCCAGTTGCTTTGTGAAAAAGCACCTTTGAAAGAAATACAATAACAAGCAGAACAAAATGTATAAAAATAAATACAGAATGGAACACTTAAGGGCTGGTTTAAATGGTTGTGTATGGTTAACACATCAAACTAGACCACTGCTGATTTAACCATGGAATACTGAGTTAGCCTTTCTGTATATGCACAAACAGGCCTCCATTCAGGACAATTTTAGGAATGTTTTAATTCAAATGAATGAAAGAGGCCTACTGTATACATGCTTAACCTTCTAGACTCTTCCTTCTAGCTATATAATGTAAGAATAACAGAATAACAGAGTTGGAAGGGACCTAGGACAGTGATGGCGAACCTTTTAGAGACTGAGTGCCCAAACTGCAACCCAAAACCCACTTATGCATCGTCGAATGCCGGCTGGGTGTGGCCCATTGGCTGGGTGTGGCCAATTGGGTAGGCATGGCCCATTGGGTGGGTGTGGCCCATTGGGTGGGCATGGCTGCGGTGGTAACGGCAGACTGGGTGGGACTAAAAAGTTCAATCAATTAATTCCAACTTTGCAAGATCTTTTTTTTTCATGAGAAGTTGAAATTGATTGATTGAACCTTTTTTTTTTTGCACACGGCAGCGGAGGCCTAAAGCAAAAAGGTTTTATAAAACCCAGCTGAAGGCCTAGGACTGGGGCAATGGTGCATGTGCCCACAGAGAGGGCTCTGAGTGCCGCCTCTGGCACCCGTGCCATAGGTTCGCCACCACTGACCTAGGAGGTCTTCTAGTCCAACCCCCTGCTCAAGTAGCAAACCTTATAATGTTTCAGACTGATGGAGCACCCACAACTTCTGCAGGCAAGTCGTTCTACTGATTAATTGTTCAGTCAGTAAATTTCTCTTTAATTCTAAGTTGGTTCTGTCCTTGATTAGTTTGCATGTGATTTGGTCCAATTCCTGGTATGAGAGCAATGTTATAACCCTAACCTATTCTGCAATATGATTCAGGATAGTTTCAGGACAGCAATTGACAGCTTCCATGATGGGCTTTCCCCTCCCACCCATGTCACCTACTGGCAGGAGCATCACTACTGCTTTCCTGAACATACAGTGGATAGGAATTCAATCTCTAATTTGTATTATTGATTAATGGACCCTACATTTTACTGTGTGTCTCTTCTGATGGGACTGTCCATCTCTTGATTAATCTGGATGACCTCTTGGTGGCAGGATCTATGAAATCATTTTATAAGACTGTTTGTCTGCTGCCTAAATGATTAGAAGATAAAATTTAAAAGGCAAAACAGAGAATCCTAAATTATAGCACTTTTAGTGTTATAATACTCTGGAGCTTTCTCTCTTTCTCCCCTGTGAAGATGGGCTCCTCTATGAATTAATGTTGGTTAGACAAAAGGTCTCTTTTCTCTCCCTTCCACAATTCCACATGTATGTAAGAGGGACAGAAAGAGAGAGAGAGAGAGAGAGAGAGAGAGAGAGAGAGAGAGAGAGAGAGAGAGAGAGAGAGAGAGAGAGAGAGAGAGAGAGAGAGAGAGAGAGAGAGAGAGAGAGAGAGAGAGAGAGAGAGAGAGAGAGAGAGAGAGAGAGAGAGAGAGAGGGAGAGAGAGAGAGAGAGCGAGAGAGAGAGAGAGAGAGAGAGA
>NW_015387395.1:227516-252060 GCF_001527695.2 Protobothrops mucrosquamatus
TTAAGTAGCACTGTCTCTGTCCAGAGAAAGAAATTTATAAAATTTATAAAAATACAGTTTTAAGAAGAAGTAAATTAAATAAACTGTAGTCAAAGCATTCACAAACAGGAATGTTGAAATTTATCTGTAAAACAACCTGCTGTTTCACTATAAAAGCAGCCAACAGCCTAGTAGAAGGATAAGCAATAATTTTTAATAGCATGGTGCTCATGAACAAGACTTACATGACAAACAGTGAAGATAGCATGAATGAAGTTTATCTTTAAAAACAGAACACAACACAACCCAAATCACTGAATGAGCTAAAAAGTTTAGGTAGTCCCAAATGAGGCAGAATATCTATCTTCATACCAATTTTACTAGTGGGAAGGCCAAGATCATCATTTTGGTGGTACTGATCGCTGTTTAATTATAATCTAAAACACAGAAAAAAACCTCATTTAATCATAAACAAATTTAACAGAAAAAAAATCTTCCCTGAAGTTTATAAAATTGTGTTACTTAAAAAAAAAGTTTACTACAATGTCTCTCTGTCTCCCTCTCTCCCTCCCTCCCTTTTTCTTGTGCCTGGATGTGTGTGTGTGTGTACCTTTCAGCCAGTGTTGACTCCTGATGATTGCCTGGGCTAGTTCCTACAGTTTTCTTGGCAAAATTTCAGAAGTAGTTTTTTCCATTGCTTCCTTATTACTAAGGCTAAGAGAGTGACTGGCTCAAAAATCACCTAACTGGCTTTGTGCTTAAAATGGGACTAGAACTCACAGTCTCCTGGTTTCTAGCCTGCTGCCTTAACCACTACACCAAAGCTTTCTTGGCAGGATTTTAAAACATAGCTTTTCTCTTTCCTTGAACTCCTGTTCCTGGAATACTGCCATAATTTTTCATTTTTTAATACTGTGCCTTGTTAGAATGCTCAGTCTTTACTAGAACTGATTTGATTTGTAGGGGCAGATACCCCCAATTTTTTTATTTATGTTGGATTGTTTTGGAAGTCATTCTGATATCTCTCTTTTGTTTCCCAGGAGACCTGTTCAGTCAGCAGACACCACATGAGTTGGCTGTTAGAAGAATGATTTCTAGCACAAGATTTTTTTCCACATTATTTTTCTATTTATACCTAAATAATTAATTAAACTATTATTTAATGTAGGAGCACATGAACACTTCACACCAAGAATTTATGCATCATGAGTAGTACATGGACTTTGTTGCATGTTAAATTCTTAGATTTAATAATAATAATTGTCCAATTGTGTTTCACTTTCATTTCCAAAAACATTGTAGCAGTTGCTCCTAGTGGTTTGTGCCCATTGATTGGAAAGTTGTTCAAAGGATTTTGACCAGATATTACATTATTCAAGGACTATTACAAGTAAATTGGATGACAACCCAGAAGCATAGACCTCAAAAGATTTTTTCCCCCAAAACAACTGCAGAATCCAATCCTTTACTAAATTTGGTCACAAATAGTCCTCGTTCCAGTTAATATAAACTTGCTATTCTGGGGATGACTAAACAGAAACTGAGAATAAATATATATGTATACTTTTAAAAAAAAAAACTTCATATAGCATATAATATTGTGTGGAACTCGGTATGTTATGGTGTCATGTTTCATGGGCATATTTTTCATAAATAATATTAGACTTACAATATAATCCAAACAGTATATAGCTTGGATCCTTATGTATATAAATATTTTTCTCTTTTATCCATAGTAACTGGAAAAATGTTAAATGAGTAATCCTTTTGTAGATATGTAAAATTATCTTTCTGTCCTACAATCTAAGTGCTGAACTGCAACATCTAACATAATAATGCATATTTTATTACTAAACAAAACTTCCATATCCAAACATAAAAATTACAATATTCTACAAATAATAGCTACAAGTTTTTCCTTTATTAATTCGGACAATCTACTTTTGCAGTCACAAATTAGGAAAAAAGCATAAATCTGGATAAAAGAAGTCTGTAAAAAAGATTAAATTCCACAAAGGAAATCAAAATTTTGAAAATTTTGGAGACAACAGGGCATACTTCCCTCTTTTTGAGAAGGCAAGGACATCCATAGGAAAGTAAAAAAGCAGCAATCAGTTGATGACCAAGATTATACTCTTTTTTTAATATTTTGGGGGAAGGTACATTTGGGGATTATATTTGAGTTGTGTTATTAAAGCTTCCCCTTTTGGAGAATTTAGTTGGCGTCATTCCAAAAGGACCAATTTAGACATTCAAACTGGGAATGATGAGCTACTTGTTATTTAATAGTAAAGTACATATTTCATTCTTATGTTCCAAGCTTTAACAACAATTCTTCTTTTGGGACCAGACTTGCATATGGATGGTACAATAGACAGTTAAATTATTATTTCAATTTGCCCTAAATGATTCCAGAAACTTCCTCACCTACCCACTGCCGAACTAACCATTATTTGAATCAGAGTTATTTACAGACTTTGCGTTATTTTAATAGTATAGGCACATATTTCTATTTTCAAAGGAAACAGATGACTGCTGCTGGTTTCTGATATTCACAAGCAGTTGGGCTTTTACCTGCTCAAGAAACAGTAACATGAAAATTTCAATCAGAAAAGGGGTAAAAAGCCTAACCGAAACAATTTAAAAATCAACAGTGATTTAAGCTACATTTTCTATATATGCAGACATAGAATTTCAAACTCCAATATCTGTCTCTTTGACACACAATATGCCTCTTTTAGTAGAAGAAATTTAGATAAACACAGCATCTGTCAAAAGCCGCAATAGATTTACAGAAAATATGTGCAAATTGGTTAGATATGCTAAATATGCTCAGTGTGTTACCAGTCTCAAAAACATAACACTGTTTTTCTTTAGAAAAGATGAACTAAATGAAGATTCTTAATTTTAATTTATCTTTCTAAGTTCCTTTCACAGTTATGCATACCTACTTTCAAGGCAAAGGGCAAATTAACTAAAGACTAGGCAGTGTCTATCTTGAAGCCCAAAAGAATCCCTGTCATTCTCCCTGACCAGAAGTTCATTTATTAAAATATCCTTTAAATTTTTAATAAAATATGGAAAGACGGCATGCTCCTAAACAGAACCAGTATGATCGTCTTTATTTACAAAATTATTCTCAGTTGTAAATGGACCTATCCCTGTAAGGGAATTCCACAACCATAACAGTTGAATATGTGATACAGTGGGCCTACAGTGGAACTATTAGCCTTTATTCCAAATTACACTGATTCCCTGGCACACATATGGGATTCTAAGTCTATTTAATTTATAAGCACCCCATCTGCTCCTGGAACTGTTAAAACTGCATATGATTAGATCAAAGTCATGTGTGTAAGAGAAATTTCCGGATCAGTCTGCATCCTGAGTGTATTGATTCACCACATGTCCTTTGTTTTGAGGGGATATAATGTTGGCTTGTTTTCAAGAAAACTCTAAATTAGAGATCCTAGCTTGCAAAGTATAGTAAGAGGATTCCGAGGGTGTAAACTAGGCTTTGCTTGCTCTTGTGGCATATTGTTCAAAATGTGCCTTAAATGACTGGTATTGACCATACCATTAGCAGAGAACACTACATGTGTCATTGGTATGACTAAACCGAGAACCTGGTTTCCTTGTCCTTTATCTTACTAACAAACATGATATTAAAGCCTTAATAGACTATGAGGGATAGTGGAAGTATAACTGCTAGGGCCAATCCATTTGTTTATTTGATGGAAGAAAATGATTTGGAATGTAAGGGAAGTCAATGATAAACAGCATGAATTAATTAAACGAAATGAAAGGGAAAGGTATTTAAGTTGTGTTCCTGTAAAACTAAGAAAAAGGAAGACCAAATAGATCTTAATGAACATGCTAATCTTGCGGGTTAAGAGCTAATGAATTAGAACCATGGATGTATAGATTTAATTAAGAATGAAAGGACTAAGTTATATGGCAAAAGGTATGATCTAGACTGTTCTGGATGCACATGAAAACAGATACATATAAGTGGGTGATAATTGCATGTTATGGCTCCAGTGAATTGTGATAATAAAAGAATGAGATATAGGTTTCAGGGAAAATTGTGCAACATTCTGATTTAATGATGATGAGACCTGGGGGAAATTCCATTACATGACATCAATGGACAGATGCGAAGGAGATGAGGGGGCTATAGAAAAAGTGACTGGACCTTTTAGAGACTGAGGAATGAATAAGAATTGCAAATAGTATGGTGAATATCTGCTTGGAAAAAAGTCTGTTGTTTTTTTAAAATAACTGGTTTACGTTTACATATATTCTGCAAAGAAATGAATATAAACTTACAGTCGTGACTGGTTGATAATGGAAGATTGAGAGAATTAGCGAAGGACACAAAGATAAGCTTAAAGAGAGACAAATAATAATAATAATAATAATAATAATAATAATAATAATAATAATAATAATAATAATAGTAGTAGTAGTAGTAGTAGTAGTAGTAGTAATAATCCCAAAACAACTGGAGCATCACTTGAACACCATTGGCATTGACAAATTTGCCATTAGTCAATTGCAAAAGGCGGCCTTACTAGGAACTGCTTCCATCCTGCGGCGATATCTGTAATAACATAAAACATCCACATCTGCCTATCCCAGGTCCTTGGTAAGGACTCAATAGATAGACAAAATGCCAAATCCAGTCTGAACATCTGGCTGACTGTGCGATGATCCATCATCATCATCATCATCATCATCATCATCATCATCATTATCATCATCATCCTCATAATGTTGGAAGGGACCTTAGAGGTCATCAAGTCCAATCCCCTGCTCAGGCAAGAAACCCTATACTATTTCAGACAAATGGCTGTCCAGTCTCTTCTTAAAAACTTCCAGTGTTAGAGCATTCACAGCTTCTGGAGGCAGGTTGTTCCACTGATTAATTGTTCTAACTGTCAGGAAATTTCTCCTTAGTTCTAGGTTGCTTCTCTCTTGGTTTCCATCTGTTGCTTCTTTCCTGCCTTCAGGTGCTTTGGAGAATAGCTTGACTCCCTCTTTTTTGTGGCAGCCCCTGAGATATTGGAATACTGCTATCATGTCCCCCCTTGTCCTTCTCTTCATTAAACTAGGCATACTCAATTCCAGCAACTGTTCCTTATATGTTTTAGCCTCCAGTCCTCTAATCATCTTTGTTGCTCTTCTCTGTACTCTTTCTAGAGTCTCAACATCTTTTTTACATCGTGGTGACCAAAACTGAATGCAGTATTCCAAGTGCGGCCTTACCAAGGCATTGTAAAGTAGTATTAACACTTCACGTGATCTTGATTCTATCCCTCTGTTAATGCAGCCTAGCACTGTGTTGGCTTTTTTGGCAACTGCAGCACACTGCTGGCTTATATTTAAGTGATTGTCCACTAGGACTCCAAGATCCCTCTCACAGTTGCTACTATTGAGCAAGGTACCACCTGTACTATACCTGTTGTTTGATAACATCAAAAAAGTATCTTGTGAAAAACGGTAGCAGAAGAAAAGCTATGAAAGAAAGTAGAATGACTATAAAAAAAGAGAAATTTTAAAACCTATGTGGAAAAAACAATCTTTTAACATAATGAATGAAAAATAAATACTGTACTGAACAGGCAATGGTGTTTTAATGGAAGTAAAAAAATATTCTTTTGTAAGTAGGTGAAGTGACTAAACCAAAGATTTTTCTACCAGAGTGAATGGAATTAAAAATAAAAATAATGGAGTGATTTGTGATAAAACTGAAGTAAGGGAGTCTTGGAAAGAGTATAACCAGTGCTTTTTTTCTAAAAAAAAAAAAAAAGGTGCCAGAACTCACACACATCATACAACCCGCCTTGCCTACCCTACAAGGTTCCATCCAAAAAAGGTGCTGGAACTCAGTTCTGGGCGTTCTATGAGAAAAAAGCCCTGAGTATATCAGAGATGTTATGGGAATAATAACAGTATTTCAAAAGGTAGTGCTGCAATAAATGCCATAAATATTGGTATCTAAGAAGAAATTGAAGAAAAGCTTGAAAAGTAGTAGGGTTCAAATAGTGTACCTGGAGGAATATGGAAAATAGGATGTGGTTTGCTTATAGAGAGGCAGTACGATGGTTTAGCATTTTGAACGAACAGTGGATTTGTATGTGGTCATTGGAAGAATGTGTTTATTGTTCCCCTGAGCAAAGGAGAACATAGCATGGGGGGGATTGGTTTGTTACGTATGCTAGCAAGTGTCTGGCGACATTCTGCTTGAAAAGGTTGAAGGAACAACAGTGAATTATAAAATGTTATGCACAATATTGAGGTCTGGTTAACAAATCTGATACGAATGATATATCATAAAGCATAAGTGGAATGCTTTGTAAATGGTTATTAAGCAGGAAGTAAGACAAAGGTGTCGGATGCCCCCTTGGTTGTTTAAGGTATCTATGGATAAAGTTATATGGAATACTTCAGGCAATATCCTGAATTATGGCTTTGGATAACTCCTGAGTTAAGTGGTAATTTTCTTTTCTTTGGAATGCCTTATAGCTTAACTTTTAAGAAAACAAGCAAATTGATGACAGGACCTAGAGTTCTGGCTGGAAGCACAAATAATATTTTGGACACATTTGTGAAGGCCCAGTTCCCTTGAAAAGTCAATCTGCAGTCAAAGGTGGAAAGAAAAGAAGAAAAGGATGATCAGCAGCAAGATGAATAGTTTCAATTACAATGGTGGTGGGTACACCTTTTGGGGACCTGAAGCCAGGCTGGAGAAACTCTATTTATCTGGTTGCTAAGAATCAACAATAACTCGATGACACATAATTAATCATGTCTATAGCCTTTCCCCCTTGGCTTTAGTTATTTGCTTTCAAAACAATCCTACAAATAATCCTTTAAAATTAAGTCGCTGCCTTGCTAATCCATTCAATGCATTTTCACGTTAATTACAGCCTTTTCCTCTTGCTTTTAGTTATTTGTCTTCAAAATAATCCTGCAAATAATCATTTAAAATTAAGATGCCGAGTTGCTAATCCATCCAATGTAGTTTTTACATTGCCTACTCCTCCTCATATTTTTACAATAGTTAAAATAAATAAAAATTTCTTGTTCTTGCTTATATATCCACATAGATTTTCTCTTCTTTCCTTCCCATTAGTGTAAGGCAATTTGTTAGAATTTAATTTTGGGAATAAAATAAATAGGAAAGTCCACAAATTAAATTATTCATATTGGCAGGTTCTGTGTAAGGTCTCCTTTAAATTACCTGAAGGTTAGAAAAATCAAAATATTTTACACAATTAGTTTCAGTAGAAAGAAGTATGTGAGAGTGGGTACTTTTAATTTGCATTGTAAATCACTTTGTGAAAAATATTTGTGATAGCAAGAATATACAAATGCTTTAAATAAATTAACATGTAAATGTAATCATCATATGGTATATTAGAAATTCAATTATTTTGTTTTAAATAATGTTTACCTAGCTGTAATATGCTGGTTAAAGTAACATGTTTGTGAGAATAAAAGTGCTAAATTTATGCAGTGTTCTATAATTATTTTCCAACATGTTACAAAACGGAAAACACCTGAAACAGTTTATTTTTCTTACAGACTTCTAACTGCAAAAGAACAAAGGGAAGGAGAATAAAACAGAATCAGTGTGAAATTATTTGTCCTCATTATTCATTCAAAGCAGAAAACCCAGTGTTGGTGTTCACTTAAGGGTATACTGTAACTATCCAATTCATCACATTTATCAGGTTCTATGAAACCAAACCATGATCGGGCAGAAGCAATACAGTCACTATTGTCTTAACTGCATATTTTCCAGGAATACAAGCTTGAAGGTGAAGACAGCTTATGCCACACAATTCTCTTTCACCTACTCTCTTCCCCCCCCACAAATATCTACACAAAGATTGACAAAGATGTTAACTAGAATTTCTGCTAAAGTACATTATGGTCAAAGAGCAGTATTTAACACATCATACATTTCTTTGGAATTTGCCTAGCCTAAGTTAGGTATTTTTATATTCCACTGATTACAGTTAAAGATTAAACATAGGGATACCTTCGTCTGAACAGAAACAATCTTTTGGCTATTTCAAATTGATTTTGCTTGAATGACAATATGTATCTGTCACAGATTTGAAATTCCTTACCTCACCCACCCACCCAAACCCCATTTTTCTATTTCTTTTCAATTCCTGGTTCTGCTTGTCTGTTCTGCTGAACTCTCCCTCCTTTTCTTTCCTTTATCAAGTCCATATGTATAATAAGTCTCCTTTTACCTTCCTTTTTCTTCTCACAATTCAAGTCAGCCCAGCTAATAACAAGCCAATATTCTTAGATCTAGATGAACTCAGTCAAGGATTCTTAGGACCAAAGCAAATCAGCCATTCCCTTTCTGTGACAGACAGGCAGCTAAGATAATTATCTTAGCTAATCATACTTTTTGATTTTTGATACTAATTAAAATAAATTTAGTAAAGTACTTTAAAGGGTATGAATGACATCATATACGATATAAGCACATAAGTAACTGCCAATGGCTGGACAGATTTCCATAATTGTGCATAAGTGACATTTAGAAAGTAAAGTATATGCTTGCAACTTAGACATTTTGTTCCAAGACAACAGAGCCTATATATAGGGTATAAATGCCTATATATTAAACTGGGCAATATGAACAACGTAGGGATCTTTCTGGTGACCTGATTGCACTGCTGGGTCCCTACCTGAACTTCTGAATCTGATTTCTGGGTTAGTGCCAGAATCCCTTTGCTTTTTGGTGTTAGGAACTCAATCAGAGAGGGCTCAGGAGTTCATGGCTTCGATAGTGCCCTTGATGGTGGTGGTATAGGTAATGGAGAATATGCGTTCTTTCATGATATCAGCGGTATGATGTCATTCAATTCTAACCTGCTACCCAGCTATGGAGGACATGTTGTCAATGTCTCATCCGAGTTTCTGAAGAATGTTGAGGCCTAGGTAGGATGAAACAGGCTAAAGCAAGGGTCTCCAAACTTAGCAACTTTAAGACTTGTGGATTTCAATTCCCAGAATTTCCCAGCCAGGGAATTCTGGGAGTTGAAGTCCACAAGTCTTAGTTGCCAAGTTTGGAGACCCCTGGGCTAAAGCAAGCAAGATGGAGCTGTGGTTTGTGCACTAAAATGCCTCATCTTCTCTGATGTTATCTCTTGACAAGATGGCACTATTCCAAAGAAGTAGATCTGGACATGCAGCTTCTGCTGGCTGGGCAAATGGAGACTATGGCCAAGGGTCCTTGGCCAAGTTCCCACTGCTGCCTCAGTTGTGGCCATACCTGTTGCAGAAGCACCTCACAATAATGTATGCCTTCACAACCACTTGTTTGGACTACTGCAATCTGCTTACAAGGCAGTAGAAGATCACTCAGAAACTACAATTAATGTAAAAGGCAGAGACTCACTGGCTGGTGCTCATTGCCATAAATACCTCATATCAGCTATAGGACTATCACTCACTTTTCATTGGCTTCTGAGTGCAATTAGAGGTTTGTCTTAATCTATTAAGTCCTACATAGATTGGCATCTAGGTACTTTCAGGACTGCCTTCTGGAGCCAGAGGAAAACCATCTAATCTGTTAACAAGACATATAAGGTGAAACGGTTTATCATGATCAGACTTGCTCTCCTTTTGTTGTTGTTCTGGAAGTTACTATAAATATAATACTTCCAGATCATTTGGAAAGAGATAGGACCCCATCTATGTTTACTACTGGATATTGCAAGTTCCACTATACTTCATCTATATGACACTGGCCTTTAATTTTTTATTTTATTTCTTATTGTGGACATTTTAGCTACATTGCTGTGGGTATTTAATATTATTAAATTGAATAAATTGTGATGTTAAAGTATTAATAATTAAATTGTGTCTGCCTCTGTGTATATATCTACACACATACTATATATATATGTATGCGTGAGATAAAATAATTTTTCTTATGGCATTGTGGGAATTTTTTTATTGTATGAAAAGAGCCTAGATCATGAACTCAATACTTTCCAAAATTTTTAAATAAGGAAGTGCAGACCTTAGAATGGACTGTTAGACTATTCTCATAATATTTTCCAATGAATTTAATTCATCTATATCATCTTTTTTTAAAAGCTCTGTTTTTGAATTTTTGGGCTTTTCTATGCACAACACACACAGTGAGAAAAGCTGGAAGTGTTGGTGGTGTAAAATGAATGTTGATCCTAAACCTTAAATTAAAATCCTATTCCATCTAATTATGAAATAAAGCAAAAATGCCTGCAATCACACAGTTGCTTTTGAAAAGCTGAAGCATTAAGTGGCATATAAGGATGGACCAAGACGAGTTTTGTTCAGCTAAGAAATATTGTCTGTACCTAGCTCTTCCTCTGGCGTGCCAGGAAAACTGATCCCTGTCTTGAGGAGGTCACCACCGTCTTCCTCTGAAAAGACAGAAAAAGGTCAAGAATATAGATATTTTCAGACTCACAATTAGGGGATAACACACTTTTAAAAAAATCGGTATCTCTTAAAACATGGGGGCATTCTGGGAGTTGAAGTCTACACATCTTAGGGTTGCTGAGGCTGAAGAAACAGTGTCTTAAAAGAACATATTTTGTATCAGTCCTCATTTTCCTTCTTAAAACTGTGAAGGTTTTCCTAATATCCCTTCCTAATATGGGTAGTCCTCAAATTCTGACCTGCTGCTTAGACAAACCTCAAAAAAAAGCTATTTATGATCCAGATTTGAAGTTCCAATGGCCGGTCCCCATTACTCCAGTCACATGGTTGCATTTTGGGCATTAGGCAACTGGTCCATTTGCAACAACCTATGGTCACGTGACCCTAATTTATGGTTCCCCCCTGAAACTGGCATTTCCAGAAAAAACCATGCCAAAGTGACCAATGGGTTTACTTAACAACTGCAACATTCATTTAACAACCACAGCATTCGCTTTATAACCATCATGTTTGTGTAAAAACCACTGCAAAAAATGATGCGAAATCAGGCATGGTCACATGATGACCTTAATGGCTGTCATGATTTACAACCATAATTGCGGGTTCACTTGTGGTCGTAAATCGAGGACTACCTATTCTTCATTATGCCAATTATTTTAACCTAAATAAAAGCTCTGAACTGCTTATTTAGGCTTCCCCCTCCTTCATTAATTCCAGTTTTATTTTATTACAGAAATTTAAAAAAAGAAATAAAAGTTCTGAACTGCTTATCTAGGCTTCCCCCTCCTTCAATAATTCCAGTTTTATTTTATTACAGAAATTAAAAAAAAACATTACATTAATTAACAATCTGTTTTATCTGGATTTTTCATAAAATAAAAAGTTTGGGTTTTTTAGTTCGGATAGCATATTTTTGTCAATCTATTGTAGTGTCCATGAAGATTCTTAGTCCTTCAGGTCACGGTTGTTCCAAATGTGCTTTTTCAAAAGGCAACTGGACTTTCTTACTTTTTTCCTTGAAGATGTTTTGCTTCTCATCCCAAAGAAGCTTCTTGGATGAGAACCGAGATGTCTTCAAGGAAAAACAAAGAAAGTCCAGCCGCCTTGTGAAAAGGTACCTTTGGGACAATATATTTCAGAATTATAATCTTCACCTAATTTATTTTAGTTATTATAATTTTAGCTGAGAATATAAAGAACTTTCTGTAAGATTTGGACCCATTACTCCATTTTTATATCAACAGATTGTATATTCCAGATTAAAGTCATGATAATGCAATTTATTCTCAAACTTGAGATCTGTTGGCCTATGAGCTGCACAATCTCCAAATAACATGACAGCATACTGAGGGACATCGGGTTGGGGAAGATAACCCATTTAAATCTCATACAACAACAAATGTAGGACAAACAGGCAGAAGACTGGCAGAAGGCATCCATGAACACCAACTGGCTGTCAAAAGGCATGACGAAAATTCTTTAATTTCACAATGTATAGACATTTTCAATTGGGAATATGTGACCATCTTAGACCAGGCCAAATCCAAAAATACCAGGGAATTTCTAGAAGCCTGGCACTCTGACAAACCAGCCCTCAACAGACACAGACATTAACAAATCTATAGACTGTGCAAAAGAGACAATCAACCGGCCCAAAAGAGAAAAAGACTCCAGCACCTCCCCACCAGTAATCAGCACTCAGGTCAGCATATATTAACTCCAAGGTAAGCAATACCGCAATCAGGAATCTGCCACAGAGCCATTAATAAACAGCCCAACCGAAGAATCCCTAAGACACCCACCCACCCACACAGACAGGCAAGACACCAGAATATAAACTGACAGCAAACAGCACTCCTTACTAGCACTGATGATGTTACCTAGTCAGGGTAATGAAATGTCTGCAAGAAAACAAGCAAGCTCAGAGAGCACCAAGGACCCCTCACAAATGCTACTTCATATAGATTTTATTCTGGCTAAGACCTATTCTAAAGGCCAACTAGCATACTTAAGACAGCAACAGTAAGAAAGAGTGTGCAAAACTTTCAAAGTTGAAAAGTTTTCAGAGAAAAAGATTTGGTTTTTTTTTATATAAAACTATTCAATTCACTGTGTATTTAAATAAAATCTATTTGGAGAGGTGATGGACAATTCCAGTTAAATGCAAACACAAACCAGGCAGTTTCTATAGAGATGGGTGCACGTGCTAGTCTACTGTACGTGTTAAATTCAGAAGCAGAGTCTTTAAGTTTATTTCATTATGTGAAGTACAACAATAACAGAAAGATGCCATAAAGTGAACTTTTTAAATAGTATTAAATGGAAGACGGAAGTAAAGGAAAAATTGTTTGTTTGTTTTAAAAAGGAGAAATACAAAGTGATAGAGGCCCAGTGCCATGGATTGACTATTATCCTTTAGCCTCTCTTCTCTCTTTTTTAAAATGAGAACAAAAAGTAAATAACCTCACAGGGATCCTCTTGAACAAATTTAAGGACAACTTCATAGTTCCTTAACAATAACAATCACTAAAAGATAAAAGTTTTTTATTTTTTTGTGCAATAAAAATAGGTGCAGTTTTTCTTGGCCAACAAACATACCAAATTCCATTCTACTTAATGAATGGTTATGGTTAATACACACAAGCTCTCAGAATGCACACCGGCTTTTACTTAAGCCATTAAAATCTACTTTTTTTTTAAGAGAATCATTATGCTGAAAGAAAAAGTACAGCTGTTTGCTTTGCTTTAATGTAAGATTTAAATAAAAGGAACGGGTAATGTTTCTGGTCTTTTGTAATTGTGCTTTTCACAGACCATTGCACCCTAGAATGTTTTCCTATTATTCCTATTTGGACATTATCCTGATTATTTTTATTATGTGCCCACAATAAACCAGAGGGATATTTTTCTCTCATTAAAAAAAAGTCCTTCTCTGATGTGCTATTGTAATCTGAACTATTTGTTTCTACATCAGCCCTATTAACTGCTGCAGAAGATCAGATTAACTGAAGAGACTGCTATAAATAACTTTCTGCTTCTTTACTTCCCAAAAGTAAAATAAAAAGATGGTTTCTTTATTTTTTTTTACTTCCAAAGAGTGAAAATATTGAGATTATACCTTAGGGCAGTGGTGGCGAACCTATGGCACGGGTGCCAGAGGCGGCACTCAGAGCCCTCTTTGTGGGCACACATGCCGTTGCCCCAGCCTCGCCTCCCCCATGACCCCCTCCTCACCAGCAGCCCCCTTGGAGGAGAGTCACCCCCGAGCGTGGCCCACACGGAGCAGCGTAGCTAAGGACATGCAGCCAGGCAGCGTAGACAAGACACTGCCCTCACACCCCATCATGCAGTTGATGTTGCAGGGCGTGGGCAGAGGGTATGGCCAGCATAGCACTGCTGGGCTGCCTGGGTGATCTGCGACGGGCCCTGGAGGCAGTGAGTGGCCCTGCGGGCAGGTGGGATGGGGACGGGGTAGGGGTGGGGCAGGGGCGGGGCAGGGAGTGGAGTGGGGGCGAGGCCAGTTTTTGGGCACTCGGTCTCTAAAAGGTTTGCCATCACTGCCTTAGGGCAGAGGTCACCAACCTTTCTTGGCTGGTGGACCGGAGGGAAAGGGAGGGGAAGCATTTTGTGCATGCGCGGGGTCACAAGAACGTGTGCGATGCAAATGGGGCAGCGCTAGCACCTGCGTGATACTTGCTAGCCCTGCCCCATTCTTGTGCGGTGCAGCGCTCCATTTTCGCACCCCATGGCATGGGAGCATCCCGTTTTCATGCCCCATGGTACGTCATCGTCCTGTTTTTGCACCCCATGGTGCAGTGGTGTCCTGTTTTTGTGCCCCACAGCGCAGCGTCATCTTGTTTTTGCACCCCATAGCGTGGTGGTAGCCTGTTTTTGTGCCCCGTGGCTGCGGCACTAACCAGCCTATCCTATGCCCCGGTGGCCAGCAGGGAGAGCAGAAAGGCCCCTAACTTTGAATTTGCTGATATCCACAACAATTATCTTATGGACTAAAAAAAAAAAGTCAGACTTTAGTATCAATGCAGTCCCTCTACTAATTTATCGAAGGCTGGGTTTCCTCTCCTGAGCAGCTTAAAGAGAAGAAACAGTTTCAATAGAAAGTCAAACAAGAGGTCTCTTTGCAAGATAAATAGAGGAAAAATAGACTCAGACATAATATGAGTCTCTATGTCTACATCTTCATCTTAAGCCTTAGATTAAAAAAGAAATGGAGTAAAAAAGCTCCATTCAAGTCTATAGCATTTTTCAAGCAGCTATTTAACTATCACTACATTCTTCTATTCTTCATCTTTATGGCAGTGCTCAACGTTTTGAAGGTTTGTTCAGTTTTTATTCAGGCAAAAGGCTCCAAATCAGTTCTGAGTGAAAAGATTTGCAAGGAGAAGGACATTCTGAGGCATATGATCTGCTCTGGTTTTCAACTGAAGGACAGGTTTAGGAATTGTCATTTTATCAAACAAAGGGTCCCTTCTCTGCTATTATATACTGTAGAGCACCAAAACGTCTGATGAGTAGCATATGCAGAGGTCAGATTCTTGCCGACTAGACCAAGTCAGCAAGCCAAAAACCATGAAAAAGAGAGGAGTATCAACAAGCTTCTGTGCAAATATGTCTTATTCATACAGGTAGATCTTGACTTACAACTATTCATTTAATGACCATTCAAAGTTACAACGGCATTGAAAAGTGACTTATGACTGTTTCACACTTATGACCGCTGCAGCATCCCTATGGTCACGTGATCAAAATTCGGGCACTTGGCAACTGGCATGTATTTATGATGGTTGTTGCAATATCCCGGGGCCATGTGAACATCTTTTACGAACTTCTGACAAAGTCAATGGGGAAGCCAGATTCATTTAACAACCGGGTTATTCACTGAACAACTGCAGCGATTCAGTTAACAGTGGTGGCAAGAAAGGTCATAAAATGGGGCAAAATTCACTTAACAACTGTCTTATTTAGCAATGGAAATTTTGGGTTTAATTGTGGTCCTAGGTCAGGGACCACCTATAATTAAGGCTCTTTCGATTCCACCTAGAACCCTAGAACTGCAAGAAAAAAATTATGCTTTGAGCAGAGTCTAACAGAAAAGAGACGTGACAGGAAACAGCACGAACAAGAAGAAGGAGGGCAATATGGAATCATGTCTAAAACAACTAGGTGAAACAGCTCCCCCTAGCTGTCAGGGTAGCTTGGAATACTTAGCACTTGAGCACCAAAAGATGCTTTTTACTTTGAACTGAGGAAGCTTCTTGGGTGAGAAGTAAAGCGTCTTCAAGAAACTCAATAAAATCTAGTTGCCATTTGAAAAGAAAAAAGAAAAACAACCATGAGCTGGATGACTGAGAACCTCCGTAGACACTTTGGACTTGAGTGTTATCAACCTTAGCGACATTAAGAAGTGTGGACTTCAACTCCCAGAATTCCCCCGCCAGCATGCTAGCACCCCTAGTCCTTCTTTTAAACTAGACATGCCCAATTCCAGCAACCATTCTTTATATGTTATAGCTTCCAGTCCCCTAATCATCTTTGTTGCTCTTCTCTGCACTTTTTCTAGTGTCTCAATATCTAGCCTCAATCTAGATGAGATTTTATTGTTAACAACTGTGGGGTCCACATGGACCCAGAATCATTTGAGTACCCTTCAGGTGAAGTTTTTGAAGTGGGTTTTTAAAAAAATTGGTTTCCTCTTCATCTCTGGTACATTGGATTAAGATGTGCTATTTCTAATTTATTGCCAGAGTTATTACAGATGGGTTTGTGTCTCCCTCCATTAAGTTACATCACAGCACCTTTAAGTTTTTTTTGTTAGACAATCACAACATATTATGGGTGTTTTAGTTATGGATACTGAATATAAGCTTTTTTTAAAAAAATGCACTAATATTTTGCCTATTTGGAATCATTATTCAGTATCAGCGCAAAAGCTTATTAAGCTGGGTAGCAATGTACTTTATATACTGGCCATATTAGTAAATCGGAAGGAAACCTAATTTGCATGCTTTAGGATGAAAAATATCCCTGAACTATTGTAAGAAAATTACAGTCATTTGTTTGGACTGGAAAAATATGTAGGACTATATTTGTCTTGAGGTAACTCACAGGATGTTTAAAATTGTCTAAATGCTCAGATATGACTACAGTATATATACATTGAAGGTTTTATCAAGGAATCTTTGAACATGTTGCCTTGTGAGGTCTTCAAAGCATATTTCTTCAAAGGTTAGATTTTTCTTTCTACTGGTACTATAATAATATTTGAGTCTCTCTAGCCCACATGATTTGGTCCTGTTCAGTTATGGTTTTGTTTTGATTTCAATTCATTACAACAGTTAATATAAAGTTGGGGAAAATACAGAAATTAAAGCTGTAAATGCAATATTGAATTATATTCTAGTTCTTTTTATTAAAGGGTTTTTCCTTAATATAAAATGTAAATAGCATTAAAGACAAATAATGATAAATGGAAGAACGGGAAAGGAAAGGGAATAGAGAGGATAAAATGAGGAAAAGGAGGGAAATAAAAAAAATAAAAAAGCAGTGACTTTCATCTTTTTTGGGTGCAATAAAATACATAGTAAAGTTATAATATTAGCTTTTTAGTTATGTCCAATAACAACCACTAGTCACTTCAATAACAATAACCCACCTAATTGTCAAAACTCAAAGTCAAAGTTTCATTGTTTTTCTCTTTCACGCAGAAAGTCCAGAAGTGATTTCCAAATAACCACAAAACTATTTACATTCTTGTCCCGAATTAATATTGAATTAGATTCTCAAGAAGTGGAATTGACCATATCAAGCCTGCTATTTGCCAAAGAGAATTATTCTACATAGAAGGAAGGAAATTTGCACTTCTGATGTTAAAGAATACATTCAACAACTGTGTCATTAATTTTCCGTCTAATTCAAGGGTGGGCAACTCTGCCCCCTTTACAACCTATGGACTTCAATTTCTAGAATTCCTGAGCCAGCTGGACTTCAATTCCCAGCATGGATGGCTCAGGAATTCTGGAAGTTGACTGTTCACAGGTCATAAAGAGGCCAGAGTTGCCCATCCCTAGAGTAATCAGTCTTTCTTGAACTTGTATTATTGCAATGGCCAAATTTCATCCACTACTTTGTCAGATCTTGTTCATAATTTTTCTATACTGAAATTACCTTAGTTTTATTGCAAATCTTTTGATAGTTTACATGTAAAAATACCGTAGAAGAGAATTTCATTTAACCTGTCAATGCTTTTGTGATTAGAAAAAGGGGTGGATGGTGCACTTTTTAAATAACAGCATGATTGTCCTTTATTTTAGTTACTGCCAATTTTGCATGGTTGTGTTCTGCTTTATGAATATTGCTATTAAGTGTCCCTAGATATCCTACATATCCTCTTAAACTGATATTATTTATCTTCTGAATATATACATATGTGTGTGTATACATGACTGTGTGTGTGTCTGGATGATTTCTTCACCTTCCAACATTTTAGTCAAAGAAAAATATGCCTATATGTAATTTTATTGCCAATTAAAATTTGCATATAAAAATAAGTAGTACGGGTATTCCTTGACTTACAACAGCTCGTTTGTAACTCAAAGTTACAATGGCACTGGCAAAAGTGACTTATGACCGTTTTTCACACTTATGACCACTGCAGCATCCCCATGGTCACGTGATCAAAATTCAGATACTTGGCAACTGGCATGTATTTATGAGGGTTGCAGTGTCCCAGAGTCACGTGATCCTCTTTTGCGACCTTCTGACAAGCGAAGTCAACGGGGAAGCCAGATTCACTTAACAGCCGTGTTACTAACTTAACAACTGTAGTAATTCACTTAACAACTGTGGCAAGAGAGATTGTAAAATGGGGCAAAAGTCACTTAACAACTGTCTTGCTTAGCAACAGAAATTGTGGATGTAAGTTGAGGACTACCTGTAATCCTGGATGCGTTCTGAGTATAATTGAGTGTTAGGTATTACTGCTAATCATTGCCTTTATGATCCCGTTAAATTAGAAATAACTAACTGATTGAACATTTCCTTGTCTTGCTTTGTGCATTATCTATGGTAATTTAGGAAACTATATATAGCAGGAACATTTGCACAGCCAGTAAACATTTCTGTGTACCTGTAGTATGTCAACAATGGTGCAATTTAGTGCTATTACTGTAAAAGCATAATTTCTGTCTACCGTATACTTTAGTCTGCTTATTTAAGGACAGTTAAATAGGCCACCATTTATTGAAAGCAGGATTCACAAGCCTTCAAAGCACCATTTTTCTTTTCCTAAATGACAGTCAAATTGAATTCAATTCATACAAACTTTTATGACTCACTGAGAAGCTTTATGTGCTACAACAGTATAACTGAAAAGTAATTTGAGGGATCCCTTTATTTCACATCTAACAAAATCAGGAAAGTATTACTATTTTGAAAAATGATCTAGTGACCTTTGCACTGAACAAAATGATTTCCATTTGATTTCATCCTATTTCAAAACTAATTTTCTTATTGAGGCTGTTGCAGTAACTAAAAATCAACAATGACGTACAAAACCATGGATGTTTATCTTATACCAATGCTCCTATTAAATAACCTGCTTTTTCTCACCGTGTTTTAAAACTCTCTGCTGTGGTACACAGGTGATACTCAATTGTTATTTACAAAAATCAAGCAGCTGAAAAAGTGAGAGAGGTGAAGAAATATTGGACTATTGGCTATTCAGGAGACGGAGCTTTAACAGAAAGTCACTTAATATTATGTAGGAATGGTTGAATTCCATACAAACATTCAGTCATATTTGTTCTTTTGATTATTATCAAACACTGGTTTTTGGTATGTGTTCATTTTCAGTGTTTTTTTTCTCGTAGTTCTATTCATATATTAGGAAGAACATAGGAGAATAATTAAAAGGAGGATATAGATTTTGTCTGATTGACCCTTTTCCTTTTATAATGACTCAGGAAGGAACCCCATACAATTTTAACTTGTTTGCATCATTCCCCATACCTCCATTTAAATGATCATACTCTTAAAAAGTTGTTTAAACCAGAAATGTGGAACAACGTTGAAGGGAGACTCTTCACAATCTCTTATAATTCTTGTAGCAGCCTTGGAATAAAAGTTCCTACATTTGAGGAACCAACTAAAAACTATAACAAAAATTCTTGTGCCACCAGATAGATGCAAATCATGTCAAAAATTCATTAATATTAATCCAAATCACTTCAGCAGTTCTGCTGAGAAAACTACACAATGTGATTTTCTGTGAAGAAATTTTGCTCCTGTATTTTTCTCTAATACCAAGGAACGTAAATTGTTCTCAGAAATACAGAAATATATTGTTTGTATATTTAAATGGATGAATACTTATTTTAACTTTAATAACTGACATGAGTGACTCCTGTGTGTTTTTTAAATTCTATTGCATTATATTGACAAACTTGAGAGGGACATTAGGTAGGCCTCTATGAATCCCATCACACTGGAAGCATATAACCACATATTATAGACAAAGTAACTGGACTGCATCGTTTTTTCTTGCATGGCAAGCCCATAAAAATGGTGGAATCCTTTCCAGAAAAGGATGGGACCATCTGAAGTAGCAGACTACAAAGGTTTTATAGATTTCATTACACCCACAGCCTTCCATTTCTCAGGTGGTGTTCAGAGCCATCTCTGTCATTCTCTCTCCCCTCTGTGAGGCTTCACAAAAGCACCTTGGAAATAGAATAAGTATCAAGTGATGCAACGGTTGCCATGGAGAAGCTGTGAAGTTTTCTTTATATTGCACTGAAAGTCAGAAGACTGCAGAACACGGTAGTTGTACATCTTGCTAGCAAATAAGCAACTGCCAATCAGAGACTACAATCATGGTAATTTAAAAAAAAGAGTAAATGCTCTTCACTTTTTTGGAGGTATTCTCTGCAATTCTTTCCAGTATTAGAGCATCGGGAGTGGAATTTCTAAAATATGAACTGAAACATGCAATACTGAAAGTCACATATATATTAAGTTTAATCAATATTATTTTTGTACTATCACAAAAGTTGTTCAGGAAATATCTACAGGAGGACAGTGATCCTTTTTTGTCACAAAATTTAAATCTCTAGCTCATGAAACATCTCTTTTGCTTTGCTAATAGTTCCCTAACAATATACGGTAAATATATATAGAGACAACTAAATAGGTAACCAGATGAGATTTACCAAGAAATTATATCCTTTTAGTAGGCTTCAGCTATTTTCTGTAATGATAACATTACAATCAACAGAGAGTCTTAAGAAATAGAAAGTATATATAATTATGAATAATTTATAGCCCAAGAACAAGTAATACATTAGTTCTTATGAAAAGTCAACTTGGTATTTGACATTTCTTAGAGTTGTTAATGTTATGTCTATGGGTGCTACCACTCTCCTAAACTCCATAGACAGTATTCATGAAACTTTACCTATATTAAAAAAAAATAGACTGACAAGACTGACAAATCTTGCAAGATTTTAATAATCTAATTATTTTATGTATTTTTTTAATCCTGCCTTTATTAGTTTTATAAATAAATCAAGGCAGTGAACATACCTAATACTCCTTCCTTCTTTCATTTTCCCCACAAAAAAACCTATGAGGTGAATTGGGCAGAGAGAGAATGATTGGCCCAAAGTCACCCAGCTGCCTTTCATGCCTAAGACACAACTAGAACTCATAGAACTCCTTGGCTTCTAGCCTGGTGCCTTGACCAGTAAACCAGGGGTAGGCAACCTTGGCTCTTTTATGACTCATGGACTTCAACTCCCAGAATTCCTGAGCCAGCCATGCCTACCCCTGCACTAGACCAAAATAGCTTGAAAAAGATGGGAACATGGAAACCTCATAAGAATTCAGATTCACAGATTATCATGTGATTTCAACAATCTTGAAATATGTAAAATCTCATTCATATGTGAAATCAATGAGTTTGAGGGTAAGATCAAAATATTTCACCATTTTGAAAATTTTCAACCATTTCATCATTCTGATCATCTGTTTCCTTGAGCTTTAAAAGGTTGCAAATTTTTGTCTGGAAGGGAACAATAAATATTAATATCATGTTTCCCTGAAAATAAGACCAGGGCTTATATTAATTTTGCTCCAAAAGACGCAAAGCATTAGGGCTTATTTTCCGGTTAGATCTTATTTTCGGGGAAATATGGTAATAAATGCATCCATCTGGCTAACGATCTTAACTGGGACTTATTTGGGGGGTAGGGCTTATATCACAAGAATCCTGAAAAATCATGCTAGGGCTTATTTAAGATTTATGGTTTTAAGGATTAGATATGAAAGATTATAGAAAGAAGAAAGTCATGGTGTAACTTTAGGTAGTCCCATTCAAGAAAAAGACATTTTAAAAATACTGTACTCGGCTAATCAACAGAGGAAAACAAAGTCAGAACTGTAAAATGTTGATATTGGAACCAATATACTGTAGCTTGTTCCTGAGGAAATATCATCCTCCACACTCATCTGTCCTGGACATCCAAGTCCATTTGTTTTATAATAGCAATAGCACTTAGATTTATGTACCACTTCATAGTGCTTTACAGCTCTGTCTAAGCGGTTTACAGAGTCAGCCTATTGCCCCCAACAATCTGGGTTCTCATGTTACTGACTCGGAAGGATGGAAGGCTGAGTCAATCTTGAGCCAGTGAGGATCAAACTCCTGGCAGTGGGCAGAGTTAGCCTGCAATACTGCAATAAGCAGGTTTTTTGCTACTCAGCTATTCTGTATTCAGACACGAGGCCAAGATATTATTTTAATCCTTGTTAAACAAGCCACAATGGTTTGCATGTATTGTAACACTAAGTTATAAATGGTGTTCCATAAATCACACAAAGCTAAAAGCAAACTACAGTATAGTTTTCTGATGTTCAAAGTCAATGTATTAATATTTAAAAGAGTTCATTGTATGTCACGCAAACCTCTAAGCAGTTAATAGTTCCATCATAAAACAAAAACTACCAAAAAAGAAAAGAAAAAAGAACACACCGAATATACCAAAATATTAGAATATAAAATTAAAAAAATATTAAAGTCATGCACTTCAGTACCAAATTCATTATCAATGTAGGAATTGTGGGCAATGCTGCCTAAAATCTATTGGGTCACCAAAAGTCTACTCAGTCTACACTGACTTGATTTTACACAATCCATCCATAAACTGCATATATATTTCAATATATATTTTCAGATAAAGACAACGTAATTAGGATTACCAGATCTGAATTGCCAAAATCTAGATTGTGGCAGCAAAGAATAAGAGTTTTTTTGTATCATTTTGCTGTTATCCATTGGTCTTCCAAATTTTCGCAGCCCAGATCTGATTGATGATCATGTGACATTTAGTAATTTTTGACTCCTACCAACCACATAAAGAGATTTCCTCCATGATGGTCTATCCCTAGCCTGATCTTTCAGATCTCCCAATGGTACACTAATCACTGCTGTAATTGAGTCTGTCCACTTTGCTGCTGTTTGTCCTCTTCTTTTCTTTCCTAGCCCAGATCTGGCAGCCCTGAAATATCTCAAACACACTTTCTGCATAAACATCTGTATCTTCCAGCTTCCCTTTCCTCCCAATTTGCTACAGAAATCAACTTTCACTGGCTTTGTAATTGCACTCTTGCACTTTATCTTTATATCAAGGCAATAATGAGCCCAGTCAATTCAGCTTGGGGGAGGGGGATAGATCACAATGTTGAGAGGATATCCTCTCTGTCTCTGAAACAGCACTTTGGCTGTGAGATATAATTAACTTTCATTTATCTTACTCTAAATCACATTGGTCATCTATCTTCACGCCCAACATATTGGTGCTGTTCCCCAGTATATCAGCTATAATGAACCTAATTATTCCAGTCCATTGGGTTCATGCAATACACCAGGAAGGTGGATTTTAGCCTGGGTGAATGTCTATGGAGATTCTCAATCATCCAGGTCATGGTTGTCCCAAAGGTGCTTTTTTCAAAAGGCAACTGGACTTTCTTGGCTTTTTTCTTTCTTTCTTGAAAACGCTTTGCTTCTCATCCAAGAAGCTTCTTCAGTTAGCTTGGGTGAATTCAACTGCCTTAAGACAGCACTGAAGAAGTGTAAAGCTTAGGACAAGGCAGAAGCATGTCCCAAGAGTTGAGTTGCCTCTCTCATTTTGCTGCTATCTAGTAGTGATCTGGATTTAATTCCTGTCCAAGTCAAATAACCCCTTAGACAGGACAGCTGAAGCAGCAATGACTAAATCCACTTTGAAGGAAGTAGCCATGGAGTTGTTCCAGAGAAAGAGGCTTTTACTACAAGCTGGCAATCCTATTGAAATAAGTATTTGTTTTCTATTTCTGTCCTGAATAACTTCTGTATCCTGGAAGATATTATTCTAGAGGGCTCTCCCCTCCAGAGATCACACATCCACATCCCCCTTTCTGTCCTTCTGCCAGCTGATGCCCTGCCAGCCTTCTTCCACCATCAGCACTCAGGCAGGCAAGCTGCTTGTTCAGCCATATAACTGCTTGGCCCAAATTCTCTCTTTAATCATCAGCAGCTGGGAGGCAGACCTATGCTAGCTTTTGGTTCCTTTTGCCAGAGGCTTGGCTGTGCAACTGGCATTTCTTAAAGAGATATTTCCTATTGCAGGGGAGGGAGGTTATGTGTGTGTGTAGAACAAACAGTTCAGTCAGCGTGGTGATTTTGTGTGCTAATCAGTAATTCTCTCTCTCTCTCTCTCTCTCTCTCTCTCTCACACACACACACACACACACACACACACACAAGCCACCTTAAAAAACTGGAACATTGCAGAGATTATTATTATTATTATTATTATTATTATTATTTAAACTTATATGCCGCCCTTCTCCCTGTAGGACTCAGGGCGGCTCACAGCATATTAAAACACACAAACGCCATTCCCCATAAAACCAATTAAAAACCAAATATTTGTCGCTGTATAGTTAATTAAGATTCGAATTAAAATTATCCCTATTTAAAATTCTCCCTAGGCCAGACCCGCTTGTTGAAAAAGCCATGTCTTGAGGGCGCGGCGAAAAGATAGGAGGTCCG
>NW_015387395.1:253012-268460 GCF_001527695.2 Protobothrops mucrosquamatus
TGGAGACCGGGCGATAATTGGCCAACTCGTCTGGATCCAGGGAAGGCTTCTTGAGGAGGGGCCTCACCACGGCCTCCTTTAGGGCCGCCGGGAAGACACCCTCCCGCAAAGAAGCGTTAATAATTCCCTGGAGCCAGGCTCGTGTCCCCTCCCGGGCTGCCAGTACCAGCCAGGAGGGACACGGGTCTAATAAACATGTATTAGGGAATACATTTATGTTTGGAAGAGAATACTGAAAAAAAACCCAGAGTATTATTTTTCAGTTGAACTGACTATTCTTAAAAAACACTGAAGCATTTCATTAGTCTGATATATGTAAATCAAGTATTTGTCAACACTGCAACAATCTTGGCTGAAGCCATTTTTTCTTCGTTTTTGGTTGCCACAGTACTGGGAGGGGGGATGAGTGATTTTAAGGTTAGACTAAACAATAATTTGTCCCGTGGGAACCAAGGTCATAGCTGCCTGATTTTTGGCGGGCTGAGCCTTCCGTTAGAAAGCCTGCCAAAGTATTCTATGGGGGAACGTGGATAATTACATAGTGCTGGGGTGGGAAGTTCAACTTTGTAACATTGTAACACTTGGGAGGGAACTCCAGACTTGGTTTCACTTTTGACTGTGCCGATACTTTGTAGCCAATAAACATGTTCTTTAAGGAAACCTCTTGCCTTGGAGTTCTGCTTTTACTGGTCTCATATATCAGAACCATGACAGTATTTTTATTATGACAACCTTATTGTGACAACCTTTTACAATACAATAGTAATATATATATGACTTAGTGAAAAAAAATTGATGTGTAAATGTAGGTAGCTAGAAACTGGATGGGTTAATGGGTTGATTATGTTTACCAAATGCTAGGATGTTGACAAGCAGGAGTTGCTATTCCGAGTAACAGCCTATTCCAACCTTCTGAAGGAATACTGCATTCCCTCTTTGCAGGATTTTCTCTGGAGCTGTAGATGAAGTGGAAAGTAATTCAACTGCAGAAGACCTCTCAGTCTGAATAGTGCCACAAGAACATAGAGTAACCCCACTGCCTGGTGCAGCAACTAGGACTCTGATTCCTCTTCATCTGAAGAATCCAATGGTTTATGCCTATTCCATCAGACATGGCAGAATGGATGTGCTCTGGGTCCCTTCAATGAAGTCCTGGGAAGCACACCTTCTCCATCATGGAACAGGTTCTCCTGGAGATGGGGACTGCACCAATACTCCTGACCTTCCAGAAGTCTGTGAAAATCTGGCCTTTCCCTCAGGCCTTGGAGCTAAGATGTTAAGGGTGCTCCAACATAGCTGTGTGCAATATTGGCTATAGAAAGTTTCACAAATTAGTTTTGTCTTTTAATGGATTTTGATATTTCTTTGCCACCTAGAATTCTGCTGATTTATACAGGGGCAGCTGTATAAAGTTGCCTAATAAATAAGGAAACGAATAACCATTAGATGGCAGTAGAGAGTAACAAAATCTGATGAAGAATACTCTCCTTGTTGACATCTAGTGTTTGCCTAGATGTCCTCTTATTGCTTCATCAGTTCATCAGGGTGATAAACCTCTGAAACAAAGATTTCCTGAAAAAAATAGTCTTTTAAAAAGCTTTCCTAAATCTTCAGTTTATGTTGCAAAGTAGTATGCAAAAATAATAGTCTTCAATTCATAAGCTATCGCTCTGGCTCAAATTCTTATTGGGAAGATATTTTTCATCTTTACTACACAGAAAGTGATGCTAATAAACACTAGTGACTCTCTCTCTCTCTCTCTCTCTCTCTCTCTCTCTCTCTCTCTCTCTCTCTCTCTCTCTCTCTCTCTCTCTCTCTCTCTCTCTCTCTCTCTCTCTCTCTCTCTCTCTCTCTCTCTCTCTCTCTCTCTCTCTCTCTCTCTCTCTCTCTCTCTCTCTGTATGTATGTAAATATGCTACCCTGTATTTGCCCTGTGAGCTTCATGTATCTCCTCAAGCACTAATGAATTTTGTTAACAGCTTTTTTAAAAATAAAGGATTAATTATAATGCATCAGTCAGCAAAACAGTAGCAACTTATTAGTCAAACTGAATAAATTTAAAGAGATCCCACTCACAAGCTATTCATTTTCTAACACATCATTTCCTGAAAAACTACTGCATACGGCTTAATGAGTTTATTCTACACATAGCTCATTGCAACTCATAGATTTTTTTTGATAACAAATTTTAATAAGTAAGGTTATTTTTTTTTTACTTTTTTTTCAAAGTAGGAAATTTAGTCAGAAGTGATGATCCAATGTATTTGGAATTTAATCCAAACACATGTAACTTGTCTCAGCATAGACCTGCCAAAAATATAAGTAAATAATGCTAAGCATTCTAATTTTTGCTACCACATTCTTTTTTTTAGCTTCCTTAGTGGTTATCTTTTATCAAAATACATTACTGAAATATTATTGATGATGATGATGATGATGATGATGATGATGATGATGCTACTACTACTACTACTACTACTACTACTAATAATAATAATAATAATAACAATAATATTGATCGTCCTGTGCTTTCTTTGATACAATATTGTTAAAGAAAGCACTGTATATATTGTGGCTATCTACAAATTGTAATGCTAAAATTTAACTAAATGAAATTTAGTTGAGAAAGAAATAAGATCTTCCTGTTGATCTTAATCTGGAAGCAGCAAACCTGCTCTTCCTTTTTCAGACTATCTTTATAATTCTTCATAATCTTGTGCTCTCCAAATCTGTTATGACATGTGAAGAACTCCAGCCTAGAAAACACAACTCTGTATGAAATAGCAAACATGGGATTATTTTACGCCTCAGAAGACTAATCTTTATGACTAACAGAGATTGGAATCACATCTTACTCTGAGTCTTTATATTGCTGTGTTCTAAACTGCAATATTATTTATATAGTTTCAGTTTAGAATGTGATATGATTCCAACTCCTCAGTTTATGAATCATGATTTGTACATATGAATTGCAAAGGGGACCAATACAACTTATTGAAATAATCACTCATTTTCTAGGGAACAACCAAATGTACAGGTATAGTATAGGGGGTACCTTGCTCAATAATAGTAACTGTGAGAGGGACCTCGGAGTCCTAGTGGACAATCACTTAAATATGAGCCAGCAGTGTGCTGCAGCTGCCAAAAAGGCCAACACAGTGCTGGGCTGCATTAACAGAGGGATAGAATCAAGATCACGTGAAGTATTAATACCACTTTACAATGCCTTAGTAAGGCCACACTTGGAATACTACATCCAGTTTTGGTCACCACAATGTAAAAAAGATGTTGAGACTCTAGAAAGAGTACAGAGAAGACCAACAAAGATGATTAGGGGACTGGAGGCCAAAGCATATAAGGAACGGTTGCTGGAATTGGGTATATCTAGTTTAATGAAGAGAAGGACGAGGGGGGACATGATAGCAGTGTTCCAATATCTCAGGGGTTGCCATAAAGAAGAGGGAGTCAAGCTATTAAGGTTCCGTGGACTCCCGTCCTGTTCTTCGTTGCCTACCTTTGATTAGTTCCTCTCTTCGTTGGATCTTGATTCCTCTTTGAAGGACTGTCAATCTTGTTAATTGGTCACCTTGTTGGACGGAGGTCTTCACCACTTACGAGGTTGTGACCTTCAAAAATTCTTCTCTGACCTGTGCCATTTGTCTGAAATGGTATAGAGTTTCCTGCCTGAGCAGGGGGTTGGACTAGATGACCTCCAGGGTCCCTTCCAACTTTTATTATTATTATTATTATTATTATTATTATTATTATTATTATTATTATTATTATTATTATTATTATTATTATTATTATTATTATTATTATTATTACTTTTCTGCAGTGCTCTGCAATGCCAACATTTTGACTATTTGTCAACATTGTAACGCTTGGGAGGGAACTCCAGACTTGGTTTCACTTTTGACTGTGCCGATACTTTGTAGCCAATAAACATGTTCTTTAAGGAAACCTCTTGCCTTGGAGTTCTGCTTTTACTGGTCTCGTGTATCAGAACCATGACACAGTTGTGTTATTAGCTTGACTGCACAGTTCTTAATCACTCTATCATGATTGTTCTAACTCCCCATGAATTCAGCACACAGAGAGAATCAGACAATGGAACCACATCACAATCTCACAAAATTTTAGGGATTATCTCCCAAAGTTCCTTTTTTTTTTTATTCCACTAAAACCACAGTGCTTGGTTTTATAGAATAATCATCAAATATTGTCAAGTAAAAAAAATCCACTTTCAACTACATTGCTGTCTAAACAACTCCCCTTGATATTTGAGAATCTCACAAATTGAGAAATTGATGGCATTGTTGAAGTTTTTTTCCTAGTGTCTATGGAATTATAACATAAGCCTGAGTTTATACAAAGGAGAAAAAGTCATTACTTTTTAAATATTAAATTAAGGTGGCTCAATTATGCCTAAATTGTGTGTGCTTTGCAACTGTTTCTATTGCTTAAGAAAATATTTTCCAACTATTAACCTTCAGTAGTTTCCCCATAAAATCAGATCCTCTAACTTTTTAGTGGCTTGCAACAAAAATTGTCAACATTTTGAGTGTCAGCAGAAATTTTGAATTGTACAATTTATCTATTGTAACTATTCCCCTGAAGAAGTGTTTCTGAAAATGCAGTGAAATTGAGATTATGTAACAATGTCTTTCTGCATCCTGTTTCCCTTTTCATATTATTTTGGTATATGCCTTGCTATTTGTCATCAATCATCATTTCACAACAAGTTCTCAATCAAGCCTACCTGTATGTGCTTTAAGAAACTTATCTAGAATTTCTGACCAATTTATATTCATTCATATGTTCCAAAACTGACTTCCATATATATATATGTGTGTGTGTGTGTGTGTGTGAATGTAATGTAGTGAACTATTTGAATTCATTCTTAGTCATAGAGTGAAGTTACTTCTGCAGAATGTGATTGCAAATATACATGCAGAAATATACACTTTCTTGATGAATTTACTCCCCCCCCCATGGTTTGGTTGTTACTGAAGGGATGTTGATGCTATACCAATGGCCTCACACCATTGCAGTGTTAGCGAAATTCCCTGTGAACTCTTAGAATTAACTTCAGGAAAATCAAGATTTGGTTTTGTATGATATACAGGAAGATGAAAGACTGAAGGGAGTGCCATTAGACAAGGAAAAATCCAAACATGTAATATTTATGGCAGCAAAAAAAAGTTGAATGAAAAAGATGAAAGTGGAAAATTAGTAATTATACCCATAATGGATTTCCCCCACCCCTACTCCTGAACTCATTGAATTTTACATAGGCTGTTCATCACAAATTATTACACAGCTTTCATGGGAGAAGGGAAGAGGAGGGAGGAGGAGGAGGAGGAGGAGGAGGAGGAAGAGGAGGAGGAGGGCCACATCACAATACAGAGTGAAGAGGGAAATATTTGTTTCTTTTAAGAAGTACATTTTTATCATTTCACAACATCATTATAGCTTGCCAGCTGTACATACGGCAACATCATTTAATTGGGATTTCACAGACTTCCCATCTTTAAACACATGTCTGAAATACATAAAATTCCAAAAGCTAAAATAACTCATCGGCAGTTTCTATGGTGACTGAAATAAAAGTGAACAGCCTAAGTGAGGGCCTATTTTTTTAAATCAGCCTGATGTCTTCAAGATTGTAAGAATGTATCTGAAAGTCTCAGAGAGCTATTATTCTAAAAAAGAATCTTTCAAAGAGTGGATATTGGTATTTTCTATAACAAAATTATTTATGCCAATTTTCTGAGCAGTAGGTATTAGCTAAGGTATATGAGGTGTCTGTATGTTGGAGGTTTGACTGCATGTTGGAAGTTTTTGTTTGTTCTGGATTGTGTAACTCTATGTAACCCTGACTAGAGCATGTAGATCTGTATGTTAGAATGTTTGGCATTTATTGGGTTAAGTGCTGTCTCCTTAAGAGATGGCTTATGGGTAATGTAGTTTAGTTAGTCAGCTATCCCATGTTAATAGGTCAGTAATGGGAGGAAAGGAGGAGCCACTAAAGTTTATTACAGGATATCCTGGCCATGGGCCAGTTTGGAATGTCTTTGTCTGAGATAAGCATGGGGCCACGGCAGGACGCAGATGGTCCCATTCCACGCTACAAGCTGGTATGGAGGAAGCATTAATTTCTTACCTATGAGAATGAACAGATGTGTATTATCCAGAAGCAACAATCACATAACAGCAAATATTTCTATCTCTGAATAAATATCTGTTTTGGAATCATTCTTATTGAGTTATCTGTAAGATTTGGAATTATAAAGCATCTTAACTCTGGATCTGAACATTGTTACTTTAATGTCAATTGTTTAAGTACTTTAATATAGTTTTTATGTTGTTTTAATTCTTGATTGGGATCCAACTTAGAGTTTGGTATAAGATGGGCAGTATTATAAACAATGTTGTATTATAAACAATAAACAATGCGAGTGTCTGGGGCCAACTTTAATTCTAAGTTTTTCTTCATTGCACCATAATTGAGTAAGATTTGGTCAAAATCAGAATAGGTGATAAAATGTATAATATAGGTTTCTTGTGTTCAAGAAAACAAGACGCTGTTGACTAGAGAATATTCCTACCATGCTTCAGAAACTTAGGCCTTAACTGAATCCCAGGACTGATCTTGGGATTACCCCAATAGGCAAGAGCCTTAGCTGAGTTATGCAGTCTCCATTCATGAATATTCAACCAAGCATGCCTGAGCTAATCAGCAAAGACACATTGTCATTTCTGGACATAGAGATTGTTATGGGAAATACAGTACAGTACCAAGCACCATACACACCAGTGCATATTTTTAATGTTAAGGTATAAAAGGTAAGTAGACTTTTTATATATTAACATTTTATTTATGCAGTATACAACCATAGCATTGTCCAATAAATTCAGGACAAGGCAGCCTTCAAGAAAGCACTTGAACTCTCAGAACTCTTTGGTGAAATGCAACAAGCCTCTAGTATAAACCAAGTATCTTGGTTGAAAAGAAAGGAGAGGCAAGTTCCACACCAGAACATAGATAGCAATAGCAATAACACTTAGATTTATATACCACTTCACAGTGCTTTACAGCCCTCTCTAAGCGGTTTACAGAGTCAGCGTATTGCCCCCAACAATCTGGCTCCTCATTTTACCAACCTTGGAAGGATAGAAGGCTGAGTCACCCTTTAGCTGATGAGGATTGAACGCCTGGCAGTGAGTTGAATTAGCCTGCAATACTGCATTCTAACCACTGTGCATGAAGAAGAGAAGAAGATATGACAATGTCATCCCCAGTGTGATTGTCTTAATCAACTACTAGTGGACAAAACTCTTGATATAATAGAAATTCAAACTGGAGGTGGGAAGGGGTGGAAGATATCAGTCCTTTAAGGGGCACACTCCATGTGAATGGTCAAGGTAGAGGTTGCCATATGGGGAACAGATACTGGGAAAGATATCCTGTCCCTAAAAGTAAATATAGCTATGTCAGTGGGAAAGCAGAAGCCTCCTTGTTAACACTGACTATTGCCCCAATGAACTGTGTGGAAAAAAAGGAAGACCTCTTAGATAAAATCAGCTGTGGTGAGAAGAACGATGGTGTAACTAAAAGCCAGTCATCCAGAGAAGAATACAATGAGATACCTTGAATATAAAAATATGATGCCACAGATGTCATACATCTAAGGTTTGTGGCAAGACCAAATGGCAAAACTGACAAACAGAATAATAGAATAACAAAGTTGAAAGGGACCTTGGAGGTCTTCTAGTCCAACCCCTTTCTCAAGCCCTTCTTGAGAAGGGCACAGTGGTTAGAATGCAGTATTGTAGGCAAACTCTGCCCGCACCCTGGATTTCAATCCTGATGGGGCTCAAGGTTGACTCAGCCTTCCATCCTTCCAAGGTCAGTTGAAGTAGGTGTTTAAACAGAGTGGGAGGGAATTTGGCAGCAACAATATAGTCTGAAGGCAAGGAAGCCTGTCCAATTTCTGAAAAACAATTGTAAGATTCTGTAACAAGGATTTTTGACATAACAAAGGGAAAAGATCTCAAATAACATTTTAAGATTTGGACAGAATTAGGTATACTTACTGGTATAGGATCTGTGGTGGTGCAATGGTTATAATGCAGTATTGCAGGCAAACCCTGCCCATAGCCCAGAGTTTTAACCTGACTGTCTTGAGGTTGACTCAGCCTTCCATTCTTCTAAGTTCAGTAAAATGAGGACCCAGGTAGTTGGGGGTAATGTGCTGACATTGTAAATCACTCAGAGAGTGCTGTAAAGCACTATGGAGCAGTATATAAGTCTAAATGCTATTGCTCTTTCAGACAAGTGGCTGTCCAATCTCTTCTTAAAAACCTCCAGTTTTGAAGCACCCACAACTTCTGAAAGCAAGATGTTCCATTGAAACAAAACCATCCAGTATAAAATGAACAAAAAGCTGGGGGTAGGGCACTATAGATACATTAGATTAGAGTAGATAAAGTGGATATATTGGAAACCATTTTGGAAAATCATCCTATCTCCAATTGCCATATCTCCTGTTGTAGGAGGGGAAGATCAACAGTTGTCAAGATCTCATTGTGGTCATATCAGATTTTGACCCAGGTATGGCTATAAATATTTACTCTCTAGGAACTAAACTCTGCATTCAGTGACTATTGGCAGAAGTTTTACAACTGGTTTAGCCCCAGAGCCTCTCTCTATCTTCATCAAGACTGGGAACATAAAAATTAAGATTGAAAAACCAGTGGTGTCTTACACTAGCCCTCTGTTGATTGTTGAAGTTTCGCACTAACAAAACTGTTCACCACATGAATGGAATCATCCAGAAGAAAAGCAAGATACTTGATCTCCAAACTGAACTTTGAATGATGAGAATTCAATGGAAATGACATTTCTGCTTGAATGGAGAAGACATATCGTCTTCTGAAAAATTGACTGGGAAAAGCAAGAAGGGTATAGGAGCAAAGGCAGTGTTTTATCTTAGTCTTCCAGTGTGTGCAGTGATCTGTTGCCCCCAAAATTGTACGCCTACTGATGGTTTGAGGCTATGAGGCTGCATTAATTAAGCCTGAAAGAGTCACAGAACCAATGGAAATCAGCAAAAGGTGATCTATGAATGCAGAACAGTTGCAAAGGGATAAGTTTCAATCTTGATTTTAAGATGAAGATGGGAACCGTTTTCTTCTCAGTTATCGGGCTGTGCAGCAGGAAGGCCTGGAGAAAAAGTTCTTAAAATAGACCTATTGTACATTTTCTGCTTACAAAACTGAGTTCTGGTTTTGAAGAGAAACTGAAAAAAATACTGATTAATAGGAGCAAAATATGGGGGGGGGGAGGGAACTATATTATATAATTTTAAAGGAAAAAAACAGTTTTAAATATACTGTATGTTTATAACTGCCAGGAAGATGATTTGTATTGTTTTGTTAAATCTTTTTAACTTTGTAAACACTTTTTAAATAACACACAGAGAGAGAAATATGAAACTAAATGTGGAATCAGTATTATTATTATTATTATTATTATTATTATTATTATTATTATTATTATTATTATTATTATTATTTATTGAATTTATATACCGCCCTATCTCCCTTACGGGACTCAGGGTGGTGAACAGGCGATAATAAAAACCACAATAAATATACACAAATTTCTGTCTAAAATCAAATTAAATAACAGGCCTGCTCTACAAATACCCCATACAAAACCCCCACTGAGATTGGATTATCTGAGTCAATAAGTCCAGCAGTGGGGGAACTGGTCAAAATGGAGACAAAAAGGCTGCTATAATGATAAAAAAAAGGATTTGAAACTGTCGACTTAGGAGTTGAAAGAGCTTTTTATTTATTGCTTCATTTTGCCTTGATTGGGAGTGAATAGTGCTGCCATTTTAGTAGGGTACAACCATTTATTGGGCAATATTCCTAATGCCAAAAGAGAATAAGAGGTATAGAGGCAGAGCACAGCCAAGAAGAGATAAGAAAGTCCCCAAGAAACTTCAGGCTCATAGCAGGACTTTTGGAAAAAGACAAGGGAAGTTTGAAGAATTTCAGAATCCACCATTTGAACACCTTTCTCCTAAAATCTGGCTTGTGATGAACATCTATGAGGAGACTTTTAAGTATACTGTATGCTCGGTAATTCTTCCAGAATGTGTTGCATGACCTTCTCCAAGGAACAAAAGGCAAAGACTGAGTTTTCTGAGGTGAGTGGTTTGCCTTTCAAATTATTTGTGGGAGAAGAATGGGCAGAGCTGGGAGGAGGAGTTAAAGGAGTCATCAGCCTACATCATTATGTTCCCACAAATGGTCTACGTCCAAGCCCTCTTGAATTCTCTTGGCTCTTATCTAGCACCAATTTAGTGTTGAACTTTAGTTGACTACATTCTTGTGTATAGGCTTGAGCAATAAATATTCTGAACTGCAACTTAATGCATGATCCTGATTCTTTGTGCTTGACATACTTGCACTTATGGAATAGCCTTTAAGAGAAAAAAAGTTGAGGGAGAGTGACAAATAATGCCTTATGCACAGCTCTTCAGGCAGTGAAAGCCACCCAAAAGGCAGTTAAAGGACAAGCATAAAACATAAAAATAAATAAACAGATGTGGGATCTCTGCAACAGGTAATCATGAACTGAGGCTGCACACTAATAATTTATGCTATGCAAACAAGGATTTATGCCATGAATTCCCTAAACTCTAAAAAATTTCAAATAGGCATAGGTAGGCACATGTCCCATATATGAATCACAGAGATCAAAATGAAGAAGAGGGCATGTCCCATAAACAGGCTGGTCTGTTTCTCAGGAGATAAATCATTGCAACATCTACAATATTTTTAAATAGTTGTGATTAAGTAGTTGTCATTTAACCTGCCTGTTAAATAGTTGCAACCTGTGTCAACTGTGGAACTGGAGATCAGTTAGCCTTTTCTCTATCACTTAAGCCCATGTAAAATTGGAACAAAGGTGGCTGAAGATTTCATATTTTCTGAATGTGATGATACATTTCACCGGCCCATAATCCTATCGAGATGCATTTCAAATAAGTCCTGTTTAGAATAAAAATTGGACTTGTAGATTGAACATGGGCTTAAGTTTGCATCTATTTCAGAAAATAGCCCAAATCACCAAATCAAAGGTTGCCCAATTTGTTTCACGGCTTGAGTAAGAAGTAAGAAACCCCAAGTTTCTGCTTCTATTAACAAACACCTCCAAAAGTCGAAACAGGTGTTTAAACAAAAATAGGGTTTAAAGGAAAGGAAGCCTGTCCAATTTAAAAAAAAAAATCAATTGTAGGATTTTGCAACATGGATTTTTGACATAAAAAAGGGAAAGGACTTATGTATGGTACTTATCAGCATAGTTGCCATTCCTTTGGGAACAATTATTCTTAAATGTTTGGCCATCAGGGATGATGGAACAGCACAAAGGAATCTTTACAAACTTGGATGTCCTATTATTTGATGTGTAATGTTTGTATTAGTTATTTGATAGAAATCTGCCAAACTATTAACAGATAAGAGGTGAAATACATTGCTCTAGCTTCTTTCTTTCTTTCTTTCTTTCTTTCTTTCTTTCTTTCTTTCTTTCTTTCTTTCTTTCTTTCTTTCTTTCTTTCTAATGAAAGCAACTTTTCAGCTGAGGATAAGTATAGAATTAAGTGCTTCTTAAGGATCTCTATGGAGATTCTCAGTCGTCCAGGTCACGGTTTTGTCTAAGGTGCTTTTTCAAAAGGCAACTGGACTTTCTTTGTCTGCCTTTTGAAAAAGCACCTTTGGGCTTCTTAAGGATAATATAACACTCCTGACTCATTCTTTGTGAGTTGTGCCCCCAAAGAACTGTGATTAGAAGTTTCCTCCAGTCAGCTTCCTTCTTCTTTTCTACAGTACTTAGAAACAGAAATAGTGTTTTATGACCTCAGATACTAAGACCAACAATCTAAATCACTGTGAGATTCAACTGAATCAGATGCACCTCTCTAGTAAAAGTCTGTATTTTGTGATGAAAAAAATAAAGTGTGTATTTTGTGAGAAAAAAAATTAAAAATATACTTTCCTTTTTTTAATGCAGTAATAGAACAATCTTTGAATGAACAGATGTGAAAATGATAGGAATTGGAATAGACTGATCTTTACCTGTGACTCACCAAGTTTAGTGCAGCCTAGCAACCAGAGGTTACCTGAAGACAGCCAACTCCTCCACGGAAGAGAAGGTTCTCAACAGTTCTCAAAGTGGGTTTACACTGCCACCAGAACTGAAAGGCAAACATTTCTAAATAACATTAGATAGCTGGCATCCATCAATGAACTGTAGTGATTAAAGTTTTGGGGAGTGGAATCAGGACGCACTGGTAATTTTGGACCAATAATTCTGTCTCTTACAGTGTTGTTTTTTTGAGGAAATTATAGGATGCCCACCTTGGATTCCTAAAGGAAAGGCAGAAGCATATACTGTAGGTGGGAACAAAAATGCTAAACAAGATTTGCCTGATCTGATCCAGAAGGACTCATAGCATCCTTCGACTTTTTCCAAAAAAGAATAACAAAGCATATGATACAATGCTTTAATGAACCAAATTTCCTATTCTGTATTGTTCATTTTGTCCGTGAATTAAAAAAGGGTGGTGGTGATGGGGAGATTATGATATCCTTAAACTTCTGAAGCACTTAATATATGTAATACAGCCCTGAGAAGTTTGCTCATATGCAGAACCAGTTATAAGGCTTGATATTATTACAGTACATAGTTTACCATTTATTTTGCTGGAAAAGAAGCTCCTTGTTCTGATATCAGTTATAATTAATAGTTTTAAAAGGGGCAGGATTCAGATTATAAACCAGGCACAGATGTTCATTGGCTAGAAAATCTACCCTACATGAATACAGAAAGTGTTTTTCCTATCCAATTTCTAATATTGGGTTCACATTTAAAACCCAACTTCAGGTTGGGTTCATATTTAAAACAATACCACATACACACATTTCAGCTTCAGCTTTTGCATAGAACATTTGTGAATGATGGTTCCCATAGAAACAGGAAGCTTATTTTAGCTAAGATTCTAAATGCTTCATTGTCACCCTAATCTACACAGACCGAATTGATCTTTTCTCATTCTATAAGTTTATATTATGACAGATGTGACACTAAACATGTCATGATTAAAATGTTCCCCCCATATCAACTGATTATTTGTTCTCCCTTTGCGTCTTATTGATCCTGACAATTTCTGTCAAAATTAAGTATGCTAAAATGCGTTAGGAGAGGGTCCGCTTCTCAACAATAGTCTTAATGAACACACTTTGATAGAAAGAAATTGTAGATTATCAGCTGACTTTCTCAATTTCTAAGTGAATTAACTATGTAAATTTGTACCCCATAATTTTATAAAGTTGCCCATCACTGCATTATGATATAAAAAAGGGGGGTAACCATGTAAATTGATATCCATCAATCTATTAGAAAGTCAAAATATATTTGGGCAGACAGTCTTTGATTTATAAGAGTTTGTTTAGTGGTTTCAATGGGGTTCAAGTCAAGGAGAGGCCAGATACATTTAACAACTGTGTTATTAACTTCACAACTTCACTTAGCAACTGTGGCAAGAAAGGTCGTAAAATGGGGCAAAACTGTTAACAACTGTCTCACTTAGCAACAAAAATATTGGGCTCAATTGTAGTCATAAGTCAAGGACTATCTGTGTGTCTAAAATTCAGTGAGCACAGACTTTGATAGATTCCTTGGCTAGATTCTAGTGAAAAAGTAGAAAACGGGGCCAGTTCATTGTCCCTCAGACTGTTGGTGGGCCAGACTATAGTTTGAAAAATTAATGATTATAACCAAAACATCCTTAGCAATAGGATGGGAGACCACCAGGATAGGCCAGGAGGAGGGGGCAAGGGGATGGCTTTTATAGCCTCCTCTGTCTCCACCCTCCTCCTCCTTTCTCTTCTGGGTGTGCCAGAAGGGCAGCAGGGCAGGACTAAGGTAGGAGTTCCCTCAGACCTTCCCTCCCTCTCATTCCAATCTCCTTCCTTCCTTCCTTCCTTCCGCGCAAGATGGTCACCCAGGACGCCAGGCCCTGCGCTGCTTGCTACCTCCTGTGAGCTTCGCCTCGCCCGGCCCAGCCTCTCCACGCTGTGGGGAGAGCACGGCGCTGCCTACCGAAACCAGACAGGCTAGGGGCTGGGTGGCAGATGATGACTCTCACTCCACTCAAGGTGCCCCCTCCCCCGGAGCCCACAGAGCCAGTTGTGTGAAGTTGTGTCTGGTCACCTCCAGACAATGGTGCCTTTCTTCATTCCTCACGGAGGGTGACACTTCCCCAGCTACATTTCTTGCCTGTATTTCTCTGCAACTTGTGTGCGCGCCCAGCACAGATGGCTGCCACGAAGTTATAGATCGGCTACCAGCTGACCTGTTTTATCCCCTCTGCTCTCTCCCCACCCCTCTTTTCTCTTCAGTGCAACTCCAGCTGACTCCTTTTCCCAAAGCTGCGTCTTTTTTCTCTCTCCTCCTCCCACCAAAACTACCTGCTTTTATAGCTTCCTCTGTCTCCACCCTCCTCCTCCTTTCTCTTCTGGGTGTGCCAGAAGTTCCAATCCTGGGGCCTTTGTCTGGCCCCAGCAGCTCTGCAACTCCCGATGACTCTCTCAAGGCAAGTCCTGCGCTGTGCCACTTTAGCTCGTTCCCTCCCCCCTGCAAGTCCTGCACTGCACTATACCACCAACGTTCACCTGGCGGGCCGGATAAAAAGACAAGGCAGGCCACATCCAGCCCACGGGCCGTAGTTTGAGGACCCCTGCTCTATCATTTCACTTGATTGTATGAGCTTATTTATTACATTTATACCACCGCCCATCTCATCTAAATGACTTTGGGCAGTTTATGTAGTTCAAAACAATAACACTTAGAAATAAAACAAAATGAAAGCCATTAAAAAAATAAAATTAAAATAGCTAATTAAAACAACACAACTAATGTGTCAGAGAGTGCAATACATTAATAACAATCCAACCCATCAACAGGCTCGATACCCCCATTGGATCCACAGTTCAATAACAAAACCATTTTTTATTACTTTTTTTTATATTTTTCACACTTTTGAACTGCCCTTATCCCTCAAAATCAAAACTGTTGTGTTCTTTGTATTTCCCCCCCTTAATCCCCTATGCATATCCTGATCATCCATTAAGGGTGATTGCCCTTCACCATTGATCGCCCATTAAGGGTGATTGCCCTTCACCATTGATCGCCCATTAAGGGTGATTGCCCTTCTCCATCTGCATACAGTTTCATGCCCGTTGCTCGTTGGCTAACTAGCAACAGGGTCTTGCCAGCCAATGGAATTGTGTGATTACAAGCCAGGGGAATCCCATAAAAGAGGGCTCCCCTGGCCCAGAGAGCCAGTCCGGATTTACTTCATGCCTT
>NW_015387395.1:270730-306840 GCF_001527695.2 Protobothrops mucrosquamatus
GGATTTACTTCATGCCTTGCCAATAAACCAAGAGCTGACTGTCACTCGACTCGTGTCTTACTGCCTGCGCGATCTAACAAAAACCCCACCCACCTCACAGGGTTGTTATTGTGGGGAAAATTGGAGGAGGAAGTGTGTTAGATATGTTCACCACCTTGAGTTATTTGTAAAAATAATAAAGGGGGAAAATAAATAAACAAACAAACAAGCCTCAAACCTGGATAGCTCATTCTTATCCCTAAGATAAGAGCATTTATGAACCAGTTAAAAAGCACCATTCCAAACACAGTTACTTGGATGACTCCATTTTTTAAAATGTTCTCTTTATCCTTACTCTTTGCTTTCTATTTTTATAAACATTCACTTGAAGAATAAGATCTCTTATTCCATGGTTGCCAAGTCATCGGTTATATCCATGATGAGAAATCTTGTCAGACTGATTTTTCTTTGATAGTGTTTGTTCCTATGTTATCTTTCTCAACAGAAGGATAGAATCAAGATCACCCGAAGTATTAATACTGCTTTATAAAATCTTAGACTTTATAAAGTCTAGACCACACTTACAACACTGCATCCAGTTTTGGTCGCCATATTATAAAAAAGATATAGAGACTTTGGAAAGAGTGCAGAAAAGAGCAACAAAGATGATTAGAGGGCTGGAGACTAAAACATATGAAGAATGGTTACAGGAATTGGGTATGTCTAGTCTAGGGAAAAGAAGGACTAGGGGTGACATGATAGCACTATTCCAATATTTGAGGGGCTCCTACAAAGATGAGGGGATTAACCTATTTTCCAAAGCAGGACAATTAACTAGTGGAATGATTTGCCTTCAGAAGTTGTGGGTGCTTCATCACTGAAGGCTTTTAAGAAGAGACTGGACAACTACTTGTCTGGAAGGATATAGGGTCTCCTGCTTGAGCAAGGGGTTGGAATAGAAGACCTCCAAGGTCCCTTCCAACTCTGTTATTCTGTTATTCTTTTGTTCTGTTAACTGCTGATAAGAAATTGACCAGAATAGATGTCATGCTGACTAGTTTATATGTACCTGATTCTTCCTAGTTCCATTAGTAAAATTGGGATCTTTGTCTCTTTTATTTTACTCTGTTTGATGTCATATTAAACAGAATGAAACACTGCATATCTTTGGAATTAACATTTATAGAACTAGATACTATGGACTAAAACATCCGTATTATATTTCAGAAGGTTATTGCTGTTAAAAAATATGTAAAGTATTTTGTGTCTAATTAAACTCCACAGACATTAATACTAGGAATCATTATAGGCTCCAAATGCCATCCATGTATCTTCATTTAACTGTGGAATTGCTGAAACCAGTTTTTGTTCTTTTTGCAATGCGGCAAATACCATGGATACATAGAAAAATCATTATAGCTGCCAGGGTCTCATTTCCATATCTTTGATAACTGCCCAATTTTGTCCCTCTATTTATTTAATTATATTTATAGAAATCTTTGAATTTTAGGCCACGTCCCTAGGTGGTGTACAGAAACACCAAAATTATAATAAAATATAAATCCTGCAAAAAATAATCAAATCTTATATTAGCATAGAATGAAACGATCATTTTGGTGAGATAATTATTTTAGACAATGAAGCTATCGTAGGTCAACTGAATGAGATATGATTTTAAAGCTTTCTTAAAGAACTTTTTTTCTCCAGTGAGTTTCACAAATGCAGTGAAACCAGAGAAAAGGGTTGATCCCAAGTCACCTCCAGATGGATCGGCTGACACGGGAGATGACCTCCCCAAATTAACTTAGTGAGCAGAGAGAATCTTTCAGAAGGAGGCATTCTTTCACTGGTCCTAGCCCAAGCCATTTTGGTCTTTAAAAATAGTCAGATTATAGCACTGATTATAATTAGTACTATCCAGGTGACAATATCACTCCTTGAAACAATGGCTCTAAGTAAGAATAATTGGAGCTGATGGCTTCCCTGCCTCATTGTTGGCTGGTTTAGATATCAGGCTCCTACTTAGTTGCTTAAAACTAGTGATGGAACAGTTGCTTAAGACTCACCTAGTAGTGGAAGTGTAATGACTACGACCTAGGCGGCTATTCACACCCAGTTGATTCTCCTGGCATCACTGCAGCTGGGTGAACCCACTCACTAAAATAAACGGTATATGAGCAGGATTGCCTGCTGCTGTCAGTGGTGCTCTAATGTGCTGTGTGATTGCTTAATTCCCAGACCCATAGTAGAACGGCTGCCCCTCATTAAGCCAAATTTCTGTGCAGAAAAAGAAGCCAATGGTTTTCTCTAATGTGGACAGACTTCTCCAATAATAGCTATTATATAATGGGCCACTGCTTGGTGAATCCATTCACACGCAAGGCAGAAGATCAATTTAGCAGTTGCAGCAATGACCTTGTTGCTACAGTAAAGGAAGAAGGAAGATCTAGGAAGGGCAGACTGTTCACAGTTACCAGGATCTGCAGGTGAACCCAGTCTCACTTTTCTAAGGTTAATAAACAATTAGCTGTATTTTAGTACACACCTCAAAGAAGAATAATAAAGGCAAGTAATCCAAAACAACTCACAGATTATCTGTCACATCTGTAGTTTAAATATGCCTTATTGCAATAAATGTGAAATGATGTCATATGGTTTTAAATCTTTAAAACAAACAATGTAACAACTATAGGCTATGCAAAATCAAGGTCTTTGTAATGTGGTAGCAACATCCTACATCTTATGAGATATATTTCCAGGGGCTTTTAAGGAGACTTAAGAAACCTTAAGTCTCCTTAAAAGGTTCCTTCCTTAAGGTTGCTTCCTTAAGAAACCATCCTGAATCTTATTTGCCTGAACAATTTTCATTCATTTTCCAAACTCTTCTTTTTAGGGAAGATGATAGAAAAAGTGGTGGTATGGCAACTTCAAAAGGTCCTGGATGAAATAGATTATCTAGACCCCTCCCACTCAGGATTCAGGCCTAGTTATGGGGTGGAAATGGCATTGGCTTGATGATCTTTGGCAAAAACGGGATGGGGATAGTGCAACCATTCTCACACCCCTTGACTTCTTAGCAGCCTTTGATACCATCAATCATAGTATTCTTCTGGGTTGGGCGGTGCAGTTTTGCACTGGTTCAGCACCTTTCTCCAAGGCCGATCCCAATTGGGGTTAATTGGGATTGAGAGATCCAGCCCTCGGCCATTTTTTTGTGGCATGCTGCAGAGCTTGGTACTCTCTCCACTCCTTTTAAACATCTACATGAAGCCGCTGGGTGAGTTCCTCCATCACTATGGGCTGAGGTATCTGCATTATGCTGACGATACCCAACTCTATATTTCCAATCCTGATGATCCAAGTAATGTAGTTGCTGCCTTCTTGTGGTGCCTGGAGGTTGTGGGGTCCTGATGGGGGACAACAGGCTTCGACTGAACCCTGGCAAGACTGAATGGCTTTGGGTGCAAAGGGGCACTGAGATCCGGGACTTTGTCATCTTTCATTCCGGATAGGGTTGCACTAACCCAGATGAATCTGGTCCACAACTTGGGGTGGACTCACAGCTCCTGCTCAAAGAGCAGTCACAGCTAGGAGAGCCTTTGCGCAACTTCAGATTGTGTGCCAGTTGCAGCTTTTCTTGGATCAATAATTGCTGTATTCAGTCATTCAGACCCTAATCATCACCATTACAACACAGTCTACATGAGGCTACCCTTAAAGAGCATTTGTAAGCTACAGCTGGTGCAGAGTGCGGCAATGCTCCAGTTCTTGGAGTCCCAAGAATGGCCTATGTAACAATAGTGCTCCACAAACTGCATTGCCTGCCAGCTTGCTTCCGGGTACAATTTAAGGTGTTGGTAACTATCTTTATGTGATTCTTAGCTGCCCAGAGTTACCTTGAGGTAAGATGGGTGGCCTATGAATTTTATAAGTAAATAGATGCAATGGATAGAAGCAAGTATTAAAAATGCTCTGTGGAGAAACAAGTACAGTATATACAATTCTATGTCTAGGTTAGGAGTAAAAACAAACAGTGTTCTAATATTTCTAAAATTCTCATCTGATGTATTCTCTGAGTTTTATAGTATTAAATGAGCTCTTTTCCAAAGAACCAGTTTTTTTTATTGGGAAACCACTCTTACACTAAATCCTCATCGGCACTACATATAACGATAATTGAAAAGAAAGTAATTTTTGTACATACAACAATCACTAGAGACAGGAGAATCAAGGAAATAGAATTGGGGAAAAATTACAAAATATTGATATCAAATGATCAAAATCAGTTTATGGAAAAGATTTTGCAAGATTATTGATGCATTAGGCAAAATAACAAAATATATTGAACCACATTTGTGAAGACTAGATCAACTGGATTTATATATCTACTGGATTTAGGGGGAAAAAACCTTGCTGGGACATTATAATGGATCTCAACTGAATAGTCAAATATGTTATTCTGTTCATTTCTTTGCACTGTGTTATTCCTTGATGAATGAAAATACCACCATCATCCTATACATATTTAATACACAATGGTTTTGTTGGTTTTTAACACCTTTTTCTTCCACTACTTTGCTGATACAGGAATATTTGAAAAGAATGCTGCAGTAAGCCAGGTGATAGAATTGTTCACCTCTTTGTCTTTGCTAGATCTAGAGTTCTTGGATTTAGGTGAAATCTAGGATTTTCATGTGAAGACTTTGGCCATGAGAGCTTTCTGTCAAACTCAGCTATGATGACAACTGCATTTCTTCTTTGAAAAGAAACAGCTGGCTATTGTTGCACATACCCTATCATTATCTTCACTCTCTTTCTATAGCCTTTCTATAATAAACCATTAGCTTCTATTATTAGTTGCCCATTTATTTCCAAGCTAATTTCACGATGTATTAAACTAGTACAGAGAACCTGTTGCCAACTATATGCTCTGAATCACCGAGGTCCAGCAATAAATCCCTCCTTGATGCCACCTCCTTTGAAAGTCAAAATAGTTTTCAATCACCAATGATTTTTTGCAACTGCCTTCTTTCTCGACTGATCATCAGCAGGACTGAGATGAACATGGTTGTGTTCCCTCCATTCTTACAAACTATTGCCTTTTCTTTTTTCTTCTGCAAAGCTTGGAAAAACGATGATTTTTAATTGCTAGCTGTGTTGAGGGCCTTATAGGCAGAATAGCCTGACCTAAATCAAAGATGGCATATTAATTAGCAAATCTAACTTATCTATGTGGGTTGTTACAGCAACTGCACCATAGTTCCAGCATGTGTCTTAGTTCTTAAAACCAAGAACAAAATTTATGAGGTATATTGAAAATTATAATTTGAAAATATACCATCATTATAATAAAGTTGTTAAATATATTTACAGTAATAAACTAGAGGATTCTAGTTTACATGTGCATTATAAACCCAGCTCTTATTAAATATGGTTCACGTTTCTAAATCCCTGACTTAAGATACCAAAACAACAAAGCAGCACCTAAATTAAATTTATATTGTGGATTTAAAAATGGCAATATATCATTATGTTACTAGAAGTTGCAGTACTTCTGCTAGAGGTATTAACAGTTATCCTCTCTAAAAATTATTCAGCTATTTAATGAATAGATTGTAAAGAATGGCCTAGTTTAGACAGCATATGAAATCACCATCTTGTGTGATGAATGAACCGCTGCAGATAATAGACTTGAATGCACTTTCTAGTCCTTCACTCTTTTCTTTATATCAGAAGAGTCTGGAACCTATTTTAATTAAACTTAATTCAATGTGATCTTCACGTGCTATAAACTGTGGTTCAATTAAACAATAGATGGATGGCACTTGGCCAACCTGTAGCACTTGAATGGTGTGAATGTGACCTGTTTGGATGCTCAAGAAGTACTATGCTTGGGATATGGAGAAAGGCATATGGGAACCTGGAATATTTCCCTTAAAAAAAAAACCTAAACAATTTGCAAGCTTTTAACATGATAGAAGAGGATTTCACCATAGTATATGTACTGCACATGTGAATATTAATGGATAAGAGGGGAAAAGTTCACTTTTTATATTATGGTCCAAAATTCAGGAAATATATTCCTGAAATTTATTTCAGGAAATATATTAGTTCTACCTTACTTTTATGAAGTTGTCAGTTGTCTTCAACCCCATGTTATCCAATTAAAACTATATTCTGCCCTAAGCTAAACTAGCTGACCACTTCCACAAGCTTTAATTTAAATTATCTTCTTTAAGGATTTGCTCTTGGCTACAAAATCTAATTTCATGGAGTTACTGTATAATATTAAAGTAGCACACAACATCCAAATGGGTTTTTCTTTTACAAGAATTTTAAAGATTTTTTTCCCCTGAGACTTTAAATTCCTAAGTACATAACTCTTTCTTGTTTACTTTTCTACCTGGTTGGGGATATAAAAGGGTTGGGGATGAGCTTACTTCTCTTACTATTTTGGTGTTTAACCATTCTTTCATTCCCTGGGACATTCTTTGACTATGATGGCAGTGATGGTTTGGGCTATTACTTGTACAGGTAGTCCTCAACTTACTATTTAGGGTTATTATATTCATAACCAGCTATCCAAAACAGTTCAAAGCTGGTAGATGCAGATTAGTGTGAAGATATTGTAGAAATGTAGATGGAGATAAAAACAAACATTTCATATTTTTTCTCCTTTTATTAATCTAAAACCAAACTCAAGATAATCACAAATAGCAATAGGTATGATATGGTAGTCAACTTTCTTTTTAAAGAAAGTTGATCTCTTTTTAGGCAAACACAAACAAGAATCAGTGAAATGACCAAACTATTTGGAGAGCTTCTAGTTTTTTAAAAATAATTTGACATGGTACCATTCCTTATGGAGTGGCTTAGCTTTAAAATATCTGTGGTGTGTTTATTAATGCATATACTTTTAGACACTATGCAAATATTAAATTGTAGTAAATTGTAATAATTATATTGTAATAATTTGACTTTTGTAGTAAAAAAAATTGTCAACTCCCATTTTGTAAGATTAGGGATAAATTGCCAGTATTTATTTGCTCAAAATATTTATTCAGACATGTTTCGTAGACAATACAAAATATATGTTAACACAAGAAGTCTTGCATACACACATAAATACATTTAACAGCACATTATACCACATATACACAACATAATTCCAGGCTAACTGTAACTTTACCTGCAAATGCATGCCCTGTCAGAGAATCCAAACCTGAAATTTAAAAAAACGAAAAACAAAATAAAATCTTTAGCATTACTTTGAATCAAACCTCCACCTCCATTGTAACAAAAAATTATCTGTATCACTGGATAATTATCTAGTGATTATCCCCCCCAAAAAATGAAGCATTGTTTTTCCAAAACAATGCAATTAGATTTTCGTTAAATATTTTCTAGAATGTAACTTCCATAGTGCTTTAAAGGCACTTGATAATCCTTGATTATTTTTTGTCTTTCTAAAATTATTTGAAATAGTTCACAATATTGCCAAGTTACTGATAGAGAAGTGAATCTGATGATTATTTGTACAAGCTTACAACTGAGTTTGAACCCTACTTTTTCCAAGAACAGACTCAACATAACAAAATTACATAAAGATGCTCCTTTGCAAATTTGTCTTTATTGTGTATAAGTGTGTAATATCTATGTGTAGAACAAAACTACATCTACTTTGGGGATGAAGAAATTATGGCTCTCCAAATGCTGATGAACTACAATCCACAAGCTACAGTCAAATTATCAATTATGAATGTTTTATTTCAGATGCTGTGAAGATTTTCCCTGTATGTTTTGCATTTTAGAGTAACACAAGGATCTAATACCCAGACAGGGAGGTCCTGGCAGTACTGATTTAATGTGGTCATAACTTTACCAAATGTTTCTAGCAGAGTAGAATAGTTCATTCCTTTATCTGGCATAAATTCTCTCGTGCCATGTGGGTTCTGCTATTTTTTTTTTAAATTTGGATTACTTATTATTATTTGGCTTATTATACAATTTACACAGTAATTCTCATTTTTTTACTTATTCCTATAGAGATATTGAATATCATTCTTGAAGGTACACAAGAATAAAATCGAATTAAATGATGGAGGAAGGAGACCATTGAGCAAGGAATAACATTAAAGGAGGATATGGCTGAAGGATCTGACCTCTCTTATACTACTTGGAGGACCCTGAGTAGGTTGAGAATTGGAGCGCCTACATGTAAAACCAATATGCTCAAGTGGAGGTGAATAACAACAAGCTAGGTGAATGTGAAAGACACAGACTCTGGTCCATCTACTGGTATGTTGGCTACTATTAGAAACATGTACCATAATGACTTATTTTTGGCCAACAAAAAAGCCAAGAAGGTGGCTTCATTCTGGTAGTTTAAAGTTTGACTTAGACATGGCATAAGAGTGAATCTCATGTTCTTCCCGTTCTATAGGCCCACCAAAAGGTAAGCATTAATGAGGTTCACAGGGGTGGGAAGTTTAACTTTTCTGACCAAAGCTGACAACCATTCTATGCATTTTTTTAATAAGCTTGAGCAGTAAAGAAGAAAGATCAGCTAAACTACTGATTGAAGTATTCTAAAGTCAATTACTGTATGAGAGATAAGCAACTGCAGAAGGGTTGTCTCCTGCACTACGGACAGGCAGGTTTGATTTAAATATTTACAAAATGCAGCAGGTATAAGTATACAATCTAAACTTAGGTCCAAAGTCCAACCCCTGCAGATACCTGATGTCAGCCCTTCAAGGTAGTCTAGATAAGAAGCAGAAACCATGAACTCTATTTGTATTGTAAAATTCACATGTAATGATTGGATGTCATGCCACGGTCTGATAACTGCATTTTTGAAAGAGATCAAAATGATCTCTGCATTTTTGACAGAGTGAGCATTTCCCCCACTTGTAACCATCAGACATCTGGTGATAGGAAAAACACAGTTAGTTTCCATTCGGTGCCAGGAAGGTTCCTGATCTTATTATGGATAGTGCTGTTTACTAGATGATCTAGCACAGGGGTGTCAAACTCAATTTCATTGAGGGTCACATCAGCATTGTGGTTGCCCTTGGGGGGCTGGGTGGGTGTGGCCTACTGGGTGGGTGTGAATGGAGTGGGTGTGGCCTACTGGGTGGGCATGGCCAGCTCTACATCATTCGCATCAAGGGTGCCTGTGGGGGCCTGGGCAGGAGTGGGACAGATCTGAGGGTCTCTGGCAAAAAGGGTGGGACCAGGGCAGAGCCCATCAAGCCGGATATGTGAAGTAGGCGAGGGCCATTTGCTGGCCACTTCCAGGCGATGGTGCATTTCTTCATTCCTCATAAAGGGTGACACCTCCCCAGCATGCATCCAGGGGGTGGGGCCGATGCAGCAGGGGCTGGTTCCTCTCTGTTTCCAGATGGCTTGTGGAGCTAAGACTGAATGCATTTCACACATACACAAAATTGTACATTGGCTCCCGGCAGGCCTGGGCCAGGGCCAAGGCAGTGGGGGCCATTCCCTCACTGTTTCCAGGATGGCTTCGCGGGCCACATGAAACCACTTTGCGGGCCGCATCCGGCCCCCAGGCCTTGTATTTGACATGTCTGATCTAGCACCATAACTTCCATCACAACAATTTTAAGGAAGTCCCAATGCAGAGAAAAGATGAAGACATTCCTTTTGTGCCACTGTGGGATAATTTTAAAATATGCACAGCTCACCACTGATAATGCCATTTAGAATAATAAGCTAGATAAACATAGCTATTTTTGCAGTACATCTTTTAATCTTTTTTTTTTTACTTCTGTACTAAAGAGATATTTTTTCTTCTTTGCTTTTCTTTTAGAAATGACAGATGCTTCAAATCGCTAACAACCATCTTTATTTCTTAGTTTGCACATGTGGAAATTTAAATTTAAACATGTAGATGTTTAAAAATACTAACAGACATATTAGACGTATATGATTAGAATAATTTAAAACAATCAAGCAATTATGTAACCCTTTCTGACATAACAACGAAGCATCTGAATTGAACTGTCCTCCTGCCTATGTGTCCCCAATTATACAACTTAATTAATGGGGTATGAGTAATAGTTCAAAATATTTCTAGTTTCAAAATTCATGGTAGATTATTATTGCAAACATTAGGAATTTTAATCATTTTAATGACAAAACAACCACCACTATTGCACCCTAATGTAATGGAATATTTAATATGATACAAATTTTAAATCTTCTACAAGTTAATTGAAAATATGTATAGTATAAATACCTACCACTGTATATTGAATTAGGATGTTCATGACCAAACAGAATGTATTTAAATTGATACTATAAAAACAGAAGATTAATGAGCCTTAACTATGCAACAATAATATTCTCAATATTATAAAAGTTGAAATCACACAATATTGCTTCCTTTAAAAAAAATCTACATTTGCAAGTTGTATATAGAAAACCATCCTACCATAAACATCCTCTATAGAGAATCAACCACTAGATAAATTGCATGAGAGAAATTGTAAAGCACATACATACACACACAGAGAAAAATACAAATTGTGATGTGATTTTGTTTTGGATGTTATCTGAATTTAAAAAGAAGACTGGGAAGGAACCAGAAAACGTGTCCCCGGTTTAGGTGTATTCATTGTGGGTTTTCTAAGGAAAACCCACAAACCTTCTGCACAAACCTATGTATATATGGACTTAATAACTTATTTATGTTGCTTGGAAAAGGCCAGTTCATATTGTGTCCCATACATATTTATTAATTAAAGCTAGGAACATTTCAAAGGGCCTTTTGTCTACTCAAGTTGCAGTAGAAATATTTATACTTCTTCACTTTTAATCATTAAAAAAATATTAGACATTGGAAAAATTCACTCTTTACTATTTTCTAGATGCTAGTAAATGAACCAAAGAAGGCAGGGGGAAGAGGCATTTTTCATTCCCAAAAACTTTAATTAACACAAAAAATGGAATGTGTTTGCAAAATGCTGAGGAATAGTGTGCTACATATTCCGTTTTATTTTTATTCTACCACATCAGTGCTTCTAGAAACAGTAATATCAGAGAAGTGGAGAATCAACAGAATAGTTTGCAGCACTCAGGATGTCAGAATACTGTCAATTTGGTCAAATGTTAAATTATGTCTTGAGAGACCAATTTGTTGCTTGTTTGTACAATAATCAGATGTGGGTAAAATTACTAGCTTCTCAGCGCTAACAATCACAAAGGCAGCTGTCAACTTGTACCTGGGAACTGCAAGGAAATATATATTGTATTACTGTATTTTTAGTTTTCATTTGCGAACTGTTCTCAGAAAAGCTTTTTTGAAGGTCAAAGTATAAATGTTCTAAACAGCAAGTAAATAGGAGTTCTTTAGCAAGCAAAATGGCAAATCCTGAAAAAGTCAGTCATATACATAAATGGTGTTTTGTACTACTCATATTGAAAAGTACTGAATAGCTCACCAATTTATTTGCAAACTCAGGAGTAAATCATGCAACAGTGGTCTGACACTCTTCTTACTTACCTGCAATTTATTTATTATTTATTAAATATATATGCCAACCATCTCACTGAGGTGACTGTGGGGGCCTACGATAACTTCATGCTGAAAAGCATATTTGGTTGTGTGCAGTTCAGAGCAGGAAGTCTTCGAGATAGTATCTTACAAACGCTAACTAGGTAGGACTTTGAGGTTGATTGATGAGGCTGTTACTAAGTGGAGGTTAACAGTATGGCTGTTGTCTCCATTCTTAAGAAATATGCTATCTTTAAATTTCACCATTCTGAAATTTATAGCCTACAATTAACAGATACGAAAATATGGTGTCTGTATAGAAAGAAAATAAGTTGTCTTATTCTTGCACCTGGAAATTCTGGCAGGCTAATTCAAAAATAACTATCACCTTAGGCTTTCTCTTCCTCTCCAAGTTGAAAAGCAGAAAAAAGATATATTTTTTTGTTTTCAAATAAATGCTGTTGCAGGGGGAAAAAACCCCTCATCCTTTCCTAGTAGCATGTAAGAGTGAACTCTCTACTCAAACATGTAAAAGATTAATGAAAACAAACCATGAAAGGACTGGCTGCACAACTGAAAATTTCTGCTGGGTAGACAAGCTACATATTGTTGTATCAGGAACTAATAGCAACTATGGCATGAATATAATGAAAGAATGGTCAGACAATATAAGTTATTATGCCTGCAAGCTTTTAGAGTCTGGAAGAGTAGAAATGTAAATTACTGGGCTCTTCCTCTTTCTAAAATAAAATCTGTGAGTACTAGAAAATTACCTCTTATTTATGGAATAGTCCCTTGTTAAATGGGTATGTTAAGTCCTGACCAGGCTCTGAAATTTCTTATTGAAAACTCTACATTGAAAAAGCTAAGAAAGTTCTATTTTTTGTAAACAGATACCTATCAAAACAATATATCGTATATAATGAAAAATAGATTATTGGTTTTGTTACTTCAATTAAATGCAACACCATGAATTTATGCTTTTAATACTTTTTAGAAGCTTCCAAGATTGTCATCACCTTTAAACTGGATTATCATTGTAAGTAAATGTGTAGGACTAGTGTGTCTGGCTCAAACCAGAGAAACTCCGTTTTTGTCTAAACTCTATTTTTGTCTCTGTTTCTCTTTTTGAGNTTATTGGTTTTGTTACTTCAATTAAATGCAACACCATGAATTTATGCTTTTAATACTTTTTAGAAGCTTCCAAGATTGTCATCACCTTTAAACTGGATTATCATTGTAAGTAAATGTGTAGGACTAGTGTGTCTGGCTCAAACCAGAGAAACTCCGTTTTTGTCTAAACTCTATTTTTGTCTCTGTTTCTCTTTTTGAGTTCCCCCTCTGCCCTTACATTCCTGGGAGGACCATGCAAGATTGTCATCATCAAACAACTCCTAACAGGCTGAAGACAATTCTAACTCCCTTTTTCTTGCAGTAGATAGGTTAGCTAGAAAATCTGGCATATTCAGCTACCAATCTTATCAATCAGAAAGAACAGGGGGCTGCAATGCTAAGCTGGGAGGATGATCCTCAACCAGGGGTGTGAATTTCTTGTTGCCTATTGCTCGTTAACGATCATGTGGTTTTGTTCTTCAGAAGTGTATAAAAACTATGCTAATTTGTGTATTGGGGCTCCCAATTTGTAACCTGGGTCCCAGGACACGTCTTTGTTTCTGTACAAAATAAACAGGTTTTGTAACTTCCTGCCTTGTGTGATAATTGGCTCCTTTGCATCAAGTAAAAAATCCAAAACAAAAGAACACTAGCTTTTGAATGGGTCAGTCCACCGTCAGTCCACCGTTTTGAATGGGTCAGTCCACCGTTTGGCCAACAAATATTGCTGCACTAATACAGTGTGTCAGATATTTGACATATATGTTCAATTAGTATAGTTCATTTGTTCATTTTACATAAAGTTCTATGTTTAAGTCAAGTCTACATCAATGGCCTTCAAATTAAGAGAATGAGCTGAAATTAAAAAAAGTGAAAATCAGACTTCCGGTTTCTGCATCTGCAGCGCATGGCCACATGAAGTGGTCCTTTGCTCCCCATGGCTAGTTTCTTCCTGCTTAGGGGACCCTAGATGGGTCCAAAGTTGCCCCGGAGAGGTGACTGTGAAGGAGGGGCACCCCGTCGATCACGAAGTGACAGCAATCGCTTCATTTGATCCGGGGAAAGCCCTCCAGGAGAAAGGCTAGCATGAGATCAGCGTCTAGCCCAAGCTGCTAACGTCGGTTTCAGGGTCTCGTACTTGGATTTGTAGCCACTTGTCGCACGAACCTTAACCACTCTCATGACTAGAAAAAAGAAGATAGATGATAAATTTAGGAACTTTTCTAGCGGTTTCGTTCTTTTGGAGGTCTTCACTTCCCTCCCCTGATATAGGGGTAACGGAATGTCTGCCTTCACCGCTTAATTGTATTTTCGTGCAAAGAGATATACTAAAATTTGATTTAAAATATTTCAGTCTGGACAAATCTAGGAACTAAAAAATTGTCAAGATTAAAACCCTAAAAAAATTCTGATGGAATTATAAAAATATATAACAAAAATAACTTTTTGATTGAAAGAAAAACTGAAAAAATAACTGCTGACATCTAGTGGAGAATCAGAGAATATAGCACTAACAATAAGGACCCAGAAATTGGCAGAATGCCCAGAAATAAAGAAAAAGTTGTTCCTTTGAATTGCAAATAACCTTGAATACAGCTGGGAACAAAGGAAGAGCCAGCTATAAGATTAAAAAGTGTTTGAAAGGAAAAAAAAACCCACCTGGACTGCTGCTTAAACCTAAGAACTGTTTATGGGGGGGGGGGAACCTTGGCTTTTTGGCTAATCTATTAGAGGAGAATTTGCAGCAAGGATTTAAAGTGGCTTAATATACTAAATCTGTAATTTTGATTGACTGATAAATTGACTTTTGAATTAAAACATTGATGAAAAATTACTTGAAGGGGGGAGTCAACAGGGATATCACATATGTATCAAAAAATGACAGGATGTCACATTCAATATTTTCTCCTGAAGGACTTAGCTTGGAAAATCAAGGGCCTCCAGAAGCAATACTTCAAGGCAAGATAAATACTTTCCCAGAGGAAATATATGTAATGTTAGGACAAATACAAATGACAATAGATTCAAACCACAACAAAATTTGAAACAACTTTGAGGATCTAAATAAGCATATTTCCAATCTAAATCTACAATTAAAAAATACCCAGGAAATAACAGCAAAGGAACAAACAAATCAGACAGCAGATTACAAACTAGAAGAGTATGATCAAACTGATGAAATAACAAAGGAAAAGAATTACAATTTGTCACAAACAGGAAAAAAGCTACAAGGTTCTGATACAACAAGAAAAATGGAATTATTAGGAGAACTATTAAAGAATTTATCTTACTTACTTCATCTTTTGTATTCCCAACAACATTTGTAAAAATACAGGAACTATTGGGAAAGCGGATTACATCAACTTGGAAAATTACTTGGCAAAAGAAGAAGATCAGAGACAGATACAAAAGATTTGAATTGCCTTACCAGATGGACTATTGTGTGAATAAACATTTGTTTGAATATGGCTAAAAGAACAGAGAATTTTGAGCATAAAGGGGCCTTATAACAAGAAGGATAATGAGATTTAAGTAATATAGTATGTTTTATAATATATTAAATGTTAAAATAATAGATTGATGTAACTTTTATTAATATATAAGTAAAATATAAACTGATTAAAAAGGATGTTATATATAGATATTATAAAACAGTTAAAAAGGATAGTATTTTTATAATGCATGACATAAAATAAAGGGATGATGTACCTAAATGGGAAAATTTAGACAGTGAGATGACTAATATGAAGAAATTATGACTGATAAGAATTGGATTGAATATAAGGGAATATAAGCGAACAAAAATTATAAAAATAGGATGTATGCTGAACTAATGAGATGATGGTTATGAGAATAATATAAGCTGAAAAAATGTTATATAGAGAGATTATTATTATTTGTATAAATATAAAAAATGCCTACACCTAATCATTTATATATTGAAAATATTAAGAATTATATTTTGGCTAAGGTTGAAGAAGGAAAATACAAATGGGAGAAGGGAAGATCAAAGAAATGTATTATTAGTTAATATATTAATTATGGAATTATCAAATTTAATCATTATTGACTGTTAATTAATTATTACTGTCCTTTTTTTCTTGTTAAAATATAAACCAAGATAACACACTGTACACAAGGCACTGGAGATTGTTATAGTTAAAAACCAATAAAATATCAATTAAAAAAATGAAAATCAGACACTTAAGTCATAGACAGGATGAACAACAATGCAGCTGAAGCATTGAATGTAATGGGTAGTAAAAAAACGAGTTCAAGATGAAGTGGCACCAGTTTATTTTTAAAACATGCATGCATTTATCGCTTGATAATAGATCTAATATGTTGGAGGGTGTGTGTGTGTGTGTATGTGTTTAAAATGAAGGCCACCATCATTGAAATTCTCCGATGTGTTCCTTAGCTGATTACTCAGCAGAGTCTGTGAAGCAAATTGAACACACAAATCAGGCTATTTCCTCTTGTTCCTTTCACACACACAAAAAGGATGTCATTTGACGCCATGCAGGGAAAGCCATGGAAATAATGTTCTTTCCCCCCCTTAAATAAAGATAAGTACAGCTTGGTGCAGTTCCCAGCTAGTCTTCAATATACGCAATTACCACTGTTAACCACAAAGTGAAATCTCGGCTGGGAGATTATAAAGCAAGTGTTTGCTTTAGGGATTCTAGCAGCCTCCCTTGAAAACCGAAAGACCAGAAGAGAAGAAGCCATCTATTTATTATTAAACAAACCTTTTTCATTTTGTGGGCTGTTTTTCAATAAGGCAAACATCATCAGGGTCAATACCAGTCATCCCCCTCACAATTCGTTTTATCAGATATGAATATTGAATGACCCTGGGGAGGAAGTGTCTGTCAAGAACAAAGGGATTAGATTCAAGTCCACCTCAACTATATGTGACCTTGGCTCAGACTCTCAGAACAGGATAGCTGTTTCAGGAATAAAAGTGAAGGGTCATATTGAGCTCATGGAAGAAAGATGGGATGAGGAAGAGGAAGAGGATGATGGAGGAGGAAGGAGAGTGATAGAAGAGAGGGGAGGAGGGGGAAGAGGAGGAGGATTGCTCCAGGATCTTTTTGCAAAGGCCATTTTGGCATACTGCTTCTCAGGGACAGGTTTCGGGGGGGGGGGTTGTCCCATAGCCAAAGCCCAGCCCAGCAGACAGTCTGCCCTTGCCTTGTCAGTAGCAGGAGGAAGAAAATGGCAAAAGTAAGCTGGGGTGATGGTGGGCAGGATAGCAGGGGTCTTGGAGTTCAGTGTGGCCAAAGGGCAGAGACTGGGGTATATAGGGAGTTGAGGGGAATTTAAGTGATTTACGGTCATAAGTATAGATTGGTTGCCAAGTGTCCCAATTTTGTTCACATGGCTGAGTGGGGGAGACATTGCAAAAGCCATAATGTTAAGCATGGGTTATAAGTTATAACAAATGGTTAGCACTGCCATAACTTCGAATGGTTGCTGAACAATGGTTGTAAGCCAAGGACTGCCTATAAGACTTAAAGTCCATTATTGTCCTGCTCACTCTGATCTTTGGGATTCATCCCAAAACTTGTCTACCTCATTTCACCTAATGCTTCTTAAAAAGTCAATTCAAATAGCTATTTAGGTTTTTCCTCATTACAAAAAAAAAAGAAGTCCTTTTTATATTACTTTCTGGAACATTAGAATATAAGGAAAATGCAATTTTGGAATAATCTTGAGTCTGAAGACAACTCTTTTTTCTAACTCGTTAATCTCTCTTGTAATATCTAATTCATAGGTCTTCATATTTCTATAGTATCATACCTTACATAAGCTGGGTTACTCAATAGAGTGGTAAGCTGAAAAGTATCAATTGTAGCAGCACTGATGCATAAACTCTCTAACTCCAATATAAATTTCTCACATGACTAGAACTGCCGAAATGTATGGGGAGTGACATGCAATAACACTGTTCTGAAACCATAAAGAAGGGATTTTCCAGCATTAAGCAAAATAACTCCTTCTTTTGAAAATGTTACCTACAGCTTGTAGAAATGCTTCTGCATTATTCATTAAAAGAAACTTCCTGGAGAAGCAGCCATAGCTCTTCTTACTATGAAGACAATTCCCACACCAAATTCTAATCAGTGGTAAAACCACTTCTATTTATCACAATTCTACATCATGCTCCTTAAAGCCATTTGCTACAGACAGGAGATTGGGGGGGGGGGGTTGTTTTAACATGCTAAGCAATTAACTAAGTTTTTTTTAGTTACCGTTCCCTTTAGCATTTTGGAGTGTCTGTAGTATACAGAGCAGCTCTGTCAATAGGTGTTATCACTTATGGTTACATTGAATTTGTCATGTTCAATTGTTTGAAAGATTTTGGAGACAAATATTAAGAGAAGGCTGTGACAAGAGGAGCTATCTGTATTTTAAATACCATATCATGAAAATCTGGCTTGGTTTTTTTTTCTGTTAGCTATGCAAATTGGCAGGAACAAACAAACAAGGCAAATATGTCTTTCTGGTCACTGATGTAATCAACGTATGAGATCAGAATGGGCGTGGCATGTATGCGAGCACAGGGAAGCCAGGGAAAGGGGGTATGGAGTGCATGTATAAGTGTGAGTACAGGGAGGCAGGTGAAGGAGATAGCAATAGCACTTAGACTTCACAGCCCTCTCTAAGCAGTTTACAGAATCAGCATAATTGCCCCCAATAATCTTGGGCCTCATTTTATCGACCTCGCAAGGATGGAAGGCTGAGTCAACATTGAACTGGTGAGAATCGAACTGCCAAACTGCAAACTGCAAGCAGCCGGCAGTCGGCAGAAGTAGCCTGCAGTACTACACTCTAACCACTGCGCCACCATGGGATGAGTGTGAGCAAAGGGGAAAGAAGGGCATGGTGTGTGCAATGAGGGGTGGGGAAGACATTCCCAAAGGATCTGACACCTTCCTTACTGGTTTCCCCATTGACTTTGCTTGTCATAGTCAAGCCAGCAGGGAAAGTCACAAATGGCAATTACATGAGCGCAAGATGCTGCAGTTCTAAGTGCAAGCTGATTGCCATTTTGTTGATATGACATTGCAGGTACTGCAATGGCTAAACGTTTGAGGATGTTTAACTTCAAACGGTTACTGAATGAATGGTCATAATCTGAGGACTACTTTTATATATATGCAAGTGTGTGTGTATATGTATATGTATACCTATACACAGTGCTTTTTTTCTAAAAAAAAAAAAAAAAAAGGTGCCGGAACTCACACAAGTCATACAACCCGCCTTGCCTACCTTACAAGGTTCCATCCAAAAAAGGTGCCGGAACTCCGTTCTGGGCGTTCTATGAGAAAAAAAGTCCTGTCTATACATACACACACACATACATACACACACACACACACACTTATATAACTCCCTAAGGGAACATAAAGTACTTATTAAAAACAAAAACAAATAACTACTATAGCTTTTGCTAAGACAAACAAATAGGCCATTCCCACATACTGAGTTTAAAACCACTATACTGTCATTAAATCTGTTATTGATATCTTTAAGCCTATGAAATCTCAGGTAAAGTCCCAGTGAGCTAAATAAATAGATTTTTTTTACATACTGTTCTGGCTTTTAATATAGGTCTTTTAATATCACTTTTTGCTTTCATTTAACCTATATTTGATAATCCTTCCAAATGTGAGTTATAAGTCTAAATAATACATTTAAAGACTAGAATTTGGATAATACACAGTTTAATAATTGACAAACTCAACAAAATGTAAAATAATGAAAAATTAAAGAATGTTCCACTGAATAACTTGTGACTGCTATCTTTCAGCAGTTAGCTAATGGGCTTTTATTTAAATACAATTACATCTGTTCTTGTCTCGATTTAACCTACTGTATTTTTAAAGTTTCTAATGATAGGGATCTCACTGCTTGCCTGGATAATTTGCTTCGATGCATGACTATTCTTAGAAACATCTTCGTTATAAATTACTAAAATCTTGCTTTCTTTTGTTCCAGCCAAGACATCCATATTTTTATAATTAAATGTTTGGTTACTATTATTAGTGACAATTTATATTTATGCCTTTGAGTCAGTCTTGAATATTTGTCAAGTTTTCTTGGCAATCTTTTTTGGAAGTGGTTTGCCATTGATTTCTTCCTAAGGCTGAAAGGGAGAGAGAGTGACTGCCTGATGTCATCTAGCTTCTAGCTAACTTCATGCCTAAACCAGGATTACAACTCATGGTCTTCCTGTTTCTAGCTCATTGCCTTTAATTACTATACCAAACTGGTTGCCACCTCTGCCATCCTTGCTACACTCCACCAAGCTGCTGGCATCCTGCCATAAACAGGGGGAGGGGGCACAGGCATTTGGGGAAGAAATGCAGGAAGAAGTAGAAAGAGGCAAAGGGGGGGAGGGATTGGCACTGACAGAAACCATACATGCTCAACAGTGAGCAGATGCTGATTTTAGACATCTTCAAATCACTTTTGGTCTTTCCTAACCCTGCTGTAATGATGGATGGTGCCTGGTGTGTATCTGAGCAGCTTTAAAAAATGGAATTACATAACACTTAGGAGGAATATCCTGTCCAGAATTTCCTAAAAGGACAACAAAGGCCAAAGCATACATCTAAAGAGACACTATTGAGGTAGAAACAGAAGGTAGGAAACAGAAACATACAGTGCTTCAAATCTGATGCTGAAAACATGCTTTGAAGAGGACCTAAATTCTCCATGCCACATTATCATTGCCTCTTTAAAGAACCTAGGACTGCACAGTAGCCACAGCAACACACACAAAATATAAATTTCAGTTAAGAAAGTGCTGTTAAGATGAGACAAGGTATTTTGGAGAAGGTGTGGGATACTCCTGATGAATTACAATGTTTATTTTCCCGATACTACTCCAATTACTATGTGAGCCCAAGAAAATATAAATATTATTTAAGGAGGTGCAAACAGGTGTGGCATGCATGCCCATACACTTTTCTTAAGCCCTTTTTAGCTTCAGATTCGAAACTTGGCAACTTCCCTAAAAGGATGGCTCTAGGCTTGCCTTGTCAGATGATCTTTAGGAAGAGACATCTCTTCATCATAGAGTGAAAAATAGCCAACCTTACTTAAGGAGGTTACCTGAGGCTGTGCATCCCCAACAGAATAGCTGTCAATCTCTGCCAGAACTCATATAGCGAATGAGAGTCTACTGCATATCAGGGTAACTGGTTCCACTCCTAAATGGCTCTTGCTATTAAGAGAGATTTTTTTTTTCTGTTGAGGGAAGTCAGAGCCCCAGAGAAGGAAATATTAAAAAGGCAGAAAAATATATTTCCTCAAAAGGATTTTTAAAAGCAGAAACCAATCCTGCCCCAAAATCTCTCTATCCCAAGCAGGACCCAGCCCTATATAAATGCAAATGTAACCATCAGAAAGTTGGAGCCAGAAAACTCAAGAAAACAAAGAGACCTAAAATCTGCATACCCCACCCAAACTCTAAGAGTCATTAGCCCAGCCCCAGGGAAGCAGGATATGACTTTTGGGACATAATAGGACTAACCCATTACCATCAAGTATACCAGAGAGTCACACCTAGACTCAGGTCAGAATACGTGACACAGGAAATATCCTCAAAGTTCATGCCACAGGAACAGGAAACTATTCCAAACAAAAGGCTAGAGAGGGTATAAAAACTTACTACCCATGTGCTCAGGTCCTTCTTTCCTCTGGTCTTTCCTGCAAGAACCATCTTTCTGCCTCTTCAATAAACTGTAACCTTCTTCCCAAAGCAGTCACCATGTTGTTTATTTATCCCCGGCTTGGATGAACCAGGATGAAGACTTTACTTCCAACACTGTCATTCAATCAGAATCAATCTTCCTCTGACTTGAATCCATTATGCATGTTCTGCACTCTGAAACTAACAGAACATGGCTGAAGAGCTATATTAGACCTCCTCACAAACTCATATTCAGCTTATGATCAACTGCAATTTAAGATCCATTTCATACACATTATTTCCTCGTTCTATACTTCCTCATTTGATTTATTTTTTTCCTAAGTGAAGAGTGGTCACTCACTCACTCACTCACTCACTCACATTTTAATCTGTTAGTTTGATCCAGTTCTATAATTGTTGTTTCTATGTTCTAGAGGGTCAGCTCTCCCTTCCAATTTTGTATCCTCTGAAAATCTGATTAGCATTCTTCCACCTCTTCACTCAAATATTTACTGAAAAATGTTATATTATCCCCAGGACCAAAACGTATGGCAGCCCTCTCAACGCATTGCCCAATGATAATGATGATGATAAGACAGGTGATGTCCATTTTCAGAGAAGGAAAGAAAAGAAAAGAAAAAAGAAAGAGAAGGAAGGAAGGAAGAAGAAATTAAGAAAGAAAGAAAGAAAGAAAAGAGCTTAATACAGTAACTACATAGAGATTTCAAGTATTCAATACATTTAATAAGCATTATGTTACTCTCATTATTATAGCATTATACTAGATGGTTAATTGTTCTATATTTTAAATTATTTTTACGATTTGTTTCCTGTGAATAGTCTTGAAAGTACAAAACTTATTAAACAAATGAATAAAAACTTGTATTATTCCACATATTGCAGATGGCGATGAGACTGAGAGTGCCTTGCCAAAGACAGACGTTGATGGATATAATGGGAGAGATACTAATTTTGAGTTCAGTTTCTTACACAGTTTCCACTACGGATGTTTATGATGTTATCCCTGCTAACTGCAGTATCTTCTAATAACATCAGTCCAGCTTGAGGAAAAGATTATGGATTTTACAGATGCCATCAAATTTCAACTGGAAAAATAGAAAATTAGTGAATTATTTTAAAACAGACTGCCCATTGATCATTTTAATTAATTCCGTGACTGAAATAGAAAGTCAGATGAGATAAAAATATACATTCCTCTGCTGATTGAATTAAGCTGTATAACGCCAAAATTAGAAGTGAATTTTATTGAAGACAGGAAGACAAAGCTGAAAAATGAAAAAAAAAGTAACCCATATATCTAGGAGAAGGATACGATTTTTATTTTAGAAATCATTTAAATTATTTTATCACTATTTTTACATATTTAATAAATTTAGGTTGTTCTTCATGTGATAGTGTAAAAGCAGCTTAATATGGAAACTCTCAAAGATAAGCCAGAGACTGTGAGTTCTAGTCCCACCTTAGGCATGAAAGCCAGCTGGGTGACCAGTCACTCTCTCTCAGTTCAACTCAACTCACCTGACAGGGTTGTTGTTGTGGGGAAAATAGGAGGAGGGAGGAGTATGAGGTATGTTTGCCAACAATAAAGGTGGGATACAAATAAACAAACTAGATATAATACCATAGACTCCATACCGATATAAGTACCATCATGCATTTTCCTCATTTTTAACTTTAATATGTTCACAATATTAAGATTAATGCGGGAAGATAACATGAGAAAAATAATTTACCCAAGTGTGAATCAGGGATGGTGCAATTTATGTGAGCTGTTCTAATGGTATGTGGGAATGACCTCAGGAGACAGGAAGAAGAGCCACAGGCCAGACAATTGTTTAAGGTATCTCAGCCCACAGAAGCAAAGGGGTGTGGGAAGCTTCTTAGAAGGGACTCTTCCTAGTTTTCTTAGAGAGGAGGGGAGAGATGCTTTCCAATTCTCTCAGATTCTGCCTTACAATGAAAGTAGTGTTAGTACTCATGCTTTGTGGTTCTTGCCGGGACTTTCTCAAAAAGCTGATAGCCTGACTCAGTTTTGAACCGAAAGATTTAAGATTCAAGTCAAGACAGACTTCTTCCATAATCTATCTCCCTAGAACTTGCTGTTCAGGCTTATAACATTAAAAAAAAGATTTAAATGGGAAATGAGGGGACAGGAAAAAAAATTCTTCCTTTTCATGTCTTAGCAATGAAATGGAAATTAATCACAGGGTTTGCATTTTGACAAAGATGGAAATATTTGGGGGGATATGGTACAGAGGCAGAAAAAACATAGAGTGACCGAGCAAACATTACTAATTGCTTCATTTGGTCATGGAAAAGCTAGCTAGCTAGCTAGATAGACAGATAGACAGAGACAGACAGACAGACAGACAGAGTCCATATAGTCACCATACAATACAAAAATTATACACATTTTATCACCTTGGTTCTTTTCTTGAACCTGTTAAAATATTTCTTTCAAAATAGAAATCAAGATTGACCTTTTTTAATGGATTCCTCCATCACATAGTGTGTTTTTATTTCTTTATGATTCTAGCAGTTGAATAGACGTCACACTCTAATACAGCAAGAATCGTAGATTTGATCTTAGAGTCCACTCCAACCTTCTAATTATTTTATTGTTCCTCTCCAATATACTATTCTTTAAATTGGAAGCAAAGAAAAACATTCAGCAAATTAGCTGCTAAATCTACAAGTCTTATCTAAATGTCCACTATGATCTTATGATCCAGGTGCCGCTCTTACAAAAGGAATGTTTAAATCAGAATGCATAGTTTCGCATTTGCCCACTTTTGAACAGACCTATGGAGATAGCCTAAGGACAGAAGCATGCACTGAGTGCAGTAAGATAGGAAAGTCTGGATCTCCACAACTCCCTGGGATATAACAGGGGGAGAAGGGATAAAACAGTTTGATCTAGTCAGTACGGATTTCTAAATTTGGCAACTATAATAGTAGTAGTAGTAGTAGTAGTAGTAGTAGTAGTAGTAGTAGTAGTAGTAGTAGTAACAACAACAGTAACAACAACAACAACAACAGCAACAGTAACAACAGCAGGGCTTTTTTTGTCATAGAATGCCCAGAAAGGAGTTCCGGCACCTTTTTTGGATGGAACCTTGTAGGGTAGGCAAGGCGGGTTGTATGACGTGTGTGAGTTCTGGCACCTTTTTTTTTTTTACAAAAAAAGCACTGAACAACAGTAACAACAACAACAACAACAACAACAACAACAACAACAACAACAACAACAATAATAATAATAATAATAATAATAATAATAATAATAATAATAATAATAATAATAATAATAATAATAATAATAATAAAAAAGTTGACCTTGGAGGTCATCTAGTCCAACCCCCTGCTCAGGCAGGAAACCCTACCATTTCAGACAAATGGCTGTCCAGTTTCTTCTTAAAAACTTCCAGTGTTGGAGAATTCACAGCTTCTGGAGGCAGGTTGTTCCACTGGTTAATTGTTCTAACTGTCAGAAAATTTCTCCTTAATTGTGGGTTGCTTCTCTCTTTGGTTAGTTTCCACCCGTTGCTTCTTGTCCTGCCTTCAGGTGCTTTGGAGAATAGCTTGACTCCCTCTTCTTTGTGGCAGCCCCTGAGATATTGGAACACTGCTATCATGTCCCCCCTCATCCTTCTCTTCGTTAGACTAGACATACCCAATTCCAACAACCATTCCTTATATGTTTTGGCCTCCAGTCCCCTGATCATCTTTGTTGCTCTTCTCTGTACTCTTTCTACAGTCTCAACATCTTTTTTACATTGTGGTGACCAAAATTGGATGCAGTATTCCAAGGCATTATAAAGTAGTATTAACACTTCACATGATCTTGATTCTATCCGTCTGTTAATGCAGCCTAGCACTGTTTTTGGCTTTTTGGGCAGCTGCAGCACACTGCTGGCTCATATTTACGTGATTGTCCACTAAGACTCCGAGATCCCTCTCACAGTTGCTACTATTAAGCAAGATACCACCTATACTATACCTGTGCATTTGGTTTTCTTGCCTAAATGTAGAACCTTACTTTTTTCACCATTGAATTTCATTTTGTTAAACAGCGCCTAATGTTCAAGTCTGTCAAAATCCTCCTGTATCTTAAGCCTATCTTCTGGAGTTTTGGCTATTCCTGCCAGCTTGGTGTCGTCTGCAAATGTGATGAGTTTCCCATCTATCCCATTATCTAAATCGTTGATGAAGATGTTGAAGAGCACTGGGCCCAGAACAGAGCCCTGGGGCACCCACACTACACACTTCCCTCCAAGTAGATGCAGTTCCATTGAGGACCACATGCTGTGTATGGCCGGTCAGCCAGCTATGAATCCATCTGGTGGTGATGCTGTCTAACCCACATTTTCCTATCTTATCAAGTAGTAGGTTGTGGTCTACTTTATCAAATGCCTTACTGAAGTCCAAGTAAATTATATCCACAGCATTCCTCTGGTCCACTAATTTTGTCACCTGTCACTTGTGGACTTCCTCTCCCAGAATTCCCCAGCCAGCATAGATGAAGTCCACAGGACTTAAAGTTGCCAGGTTTGGAGAAACCTGATCTAGTGGTTAAGGTACCAGGATAGAAACCAGGAGCCTGGGAATTATAGACCCACCTTAGCCATAAAAACCAGCTGGGTGATTTTGGGCCAGTCAATCTTTCACAGTTCAACCCATCTTGCAGGGTTATTAATGTGAGCAAAATAGGAACAGGAAGAAGAATTAGGTATTCCACCCCCTCCCCCTTGAGTTATTTATAAAAAAATAATAGAAGCTGGATATACATAAATAAATACATAAATAAAAAAAAACAGCAGACCTCTTGTTACTATAGCTTATATCAATACTTTCCCTGTGGAGTTAGTTTTCTAATGTGGGCTACCGTGTAGGAATAATACCTTGTTCCTCTGTAGAGGTTCATGCTAGTAGAAGCTGTGTGCTGGGCCAATGATGTGATATTTTTTTTTAAAAAAAAATTTCTTTCCACACATATCTTTTGACAGCACAGCCTGTTTGTGTTTTTAATTCCAGCAATTGCCACAGCATGTTAACAAATTGCCTGTGCTGCCTTCAGATAGTATCATTGTAAAAACAAGCCTTAAAATAAAATAAATTCAGCATACAGCAAACAGCCTTCGTGTAACCAGTACATCCTGAGGCGTAAGCTATTTCAGCCAAGCTACTTTGTTATTGTTTAAACTATATAACCTTTTTGCTTGAAAAGAAATATATATCAGCTCTTACAGCAAACTATAAAAAAAATCCCCCAGCAATTTTGGGAAATGTGTCAGCGTGGCTTGTGTTGCAGCTAGTTCCGTTTTGGCTTAACCAAAATAGCTGTTAATGCATGAAGATATGTGACTAGTGATATTAAAGACTAATTTCCTTATTGATTTTGTCATCTAGGTTACGTAATTATGACTAGGCTGGTTCCTTAGCAACAGTACTGAATTTGAAGAGGAAGCTTTGAGTTTTGCTTTGGATTAGGAGAGTATAAATCACTTGAGATACTCAAAACCTTCAGAAGTATGGGCAGGAATCTCACAAGAAAGCAGAATTGTGAAAACACAATTCTGTTTCTTACACTTGTTAATTTTCCTTTTGATAAATACTCAAAAATGATAGTTTTATAATTGTGTCAATGACAGAATTCTTTCTTTGAAAAGAATTGGCATTTAGGTGGGAGAATTAAGGGAAGAAAAAAGAAGTATAAATGATAGATTTTACTACGCATTGTGCAAAAATTATAGATAAATTTTGCTTAGTTTATAAATATCACTTGAAACCATAGAACAATATTGTCTAGTTTTTCTGATTTCCAACTATATGAACCACTAACAGATTATTTTTATATTACCTACACAAACAATAAAAACATTTCTTGTGCAAGAATATTTTTGTCAGGAAGTTCACTTGTTTTCTTATTTCATCTATACAGCAATTTATCCTTAGAATTTGGGGACTAGCTTTTCCCAACATACTACAAAACTTCGTATTTTCACATTTTATATTTTAAATATTTTAAATTAAGTTCTTATTGGCAAGAATAAATTACATTTAAAAATAATGATTTCCAAAATTATTTGATGAAAAACCATTATTACATGAATGACAAGAAGGCCTACTCTTACTGCTCAAATATTTACTTATTTTTTCTTTTACAGATGTAGAAAGTAATAATTGCAGTCTAGTTAAGTCTCTCTTTACTTGGAAGAAAATTATGTTGAAATCACAGTTTCAGTAATAGCTCCAATAGCGCCTTCCTTCCATTCATCTTCATAATTTATACTACATAGATTCTTGGATGAGGGAAAGTCAACTAAAGGAGATTTTGACAGTAATATGGAACATGAAGCTGTGACAATTTTATATGTCTGAAAAAGGAAAGATATGTCAATTCCTACAATGGAAGAATGGATGGAGAAAGTGATGGAAGAGTTGTTAAAATTAACTGTTTTAATCAGAGAAACGAATATATCTTTGTTTCTATTTGGAAAACACATTTAAAATGGCCACATTCTTATGACATAGACACATCTCTCCAGATATCTATGTTTTTACATGAGATTGTACATTTTTATTTTATTTTAGGTGGCTCTGATGTTATGAGAAAACATTTAATCAATGAGAAAATCATTGCTGGTTTCCTTTTACAATGCAAGCTTGAACAAGATTGCTTAGTACAAAATCTCATTTTTCTTCTGTAACTAAGTCCCATTGCATTCAGCAGTCCTTATATCTAAGTAGAAATTATGTGTCGTACAAAATCAAAACAAAATGACCAGGAAAAGCAAAACAAAAACAAATATATAATGAAAATGTCACCTTTTCTTTCTATAGTAATATCCAGCCAAGATTTCCTCATGTCAGTAAAATCTGACATTATTTATAGCAAATGCAAAGATGTCTTTTCTTCTTACACTGAACTGGATAGTACTAGTCCTATACTGCATGCTCACTATTCCTCATATATTACATTTTTAATGGTTTTTAATTCCTTATCTTCATCTTATACCTATCATCATTATTGACAATGTAATTAATAATTATCCACCTGTTTCTTTTCTTTTTTTTTCACCCTCAATTTTCTTCTAGGGATTCTCCCTTGGATTAGATTTCTTGATTGCAATTTAACAAGTGAAATTACAGATTGGTTTACACTAGTGTTTCAGTGTTCTCTAAATAGTAAACTGGGCTCTGAAATGTTTGACTTGTGGTAAAATAAGAAAAATAGTAACCAAATAACTGCGCTCATTGGAAGATTCTTTCTACAATCAAGCTAATTCAAAGAATTCCCATAAAAATATTTACCTCATCCAATATTTGGACCAGAATACATTTTGTTCCAAGTGTATTATTCATACACTTGCATCCAGAGGTGTGTGTGTCTTTCTTTGTTTGGAGGCTTGCCAGAAATGTGGGAGCATTTGGGGAACTATTGGAGCAATTAAAGGGTGGTTTGAATTGCCAGCTGACTGCATTGCCTCTATGCTGTGCCCTTGGTCATCACAGGCTCTAAGAATCAGCTGGCAATTGCTGGAATATAGCTTAGTGAGGCTCAGGGACATCCAGAAGGGTGTAGTAAAAAAAAAAAAATCAAGATGGTGATTGCAATGGTATTATTGCAACTCTGCCTACCCGTGTACTGTATGTTGTGCACTCAATGTAGATATAAACAGATGGACCTTTCATCATACCATTCTGATTATCATCTCGATCTTTTAATTACACCCTTTGAACAACCTGGGTGAGACCTTTCCCATATGAGATGAATTGTATTCACTGACAAGTCAAGAAAGAGAGAGATCATGGCTACCGCTGAGCTCCTATTCTTTACAGTATGTAATTCTGGTAACACTGAACTGGATTGTGGCAAAGAGAAGAGAGATACCCAAACAGATTCTAAATTCCCATGGGAGGGTTCCTTCCCTCCTTGATTGCACTAAACCTGAAGTCTTTGCACAACTCATGATTTCTACTTCAAGGAACAAATCACTGACTGGAATAACGTCTCCAGTAAATAAACCTGAAGTCCTATTTGCATTAATGGTCACCCTGCTGTGCCAACTCATACAGCTAGTATAATTCAAGTGGATTTAAGCTAATAGAACTGACATAATTCGATAAAACATGATGCTGGGGATGCATGCAGTCTCAGAGGCTCACATTATGTGCTGTACAACCATGCTTGACTTCCTACCAAAAGCTGAATGACATAGGACTATAATATGAATCTTGCTGGGTCAAATCAAAGACCTACCTATGCTTGCTCTCTGTGTCAAACTGGGATGGGACTAACCAAATACATCCATAAAGCTTATAAGCAAGTCATACATGGGAAAGATCTCTTTAATTATTACTGCTACTAAGTGGAATTGAAGATCTACAAGTTTTATTTTGGAGAATATACAGTTAGCTCTTGACTTACAACCACAATTATGCCCCAAATTTCAGTTGTTAAGCAAGACAGTTGTTAAGTGAGTTTTGTCCCATTTTACGACCTTTCCTGACAGAGTTGTTAAGTTAGTAATATGGTTGTTTAGTGAAACTTGCTTCCCCATTGACTTTGCTTGTCGGAAGGTCGCAAATGGCGATCACATGATCGGGGACAGTACAATTTTGATCACATGACCATGGGGACGCTGCAACGGTCATAAGTATGAAAAATGGTCATAAGTCACTTTTTACACTGTTGTAACAAATGTTTGAACGGTCACTAAATAAATGGTTATAAGTCAAGGACTACCTGCATATAGCACCAAACCATTAACAGCCCTGTCTTTCATGAATTGGATTAGTCTCCTTTTAAATTCACCTAATTCACTAACCAAGTTATATCTTGCTTCCTGGAAGAGCAGCAGCCGTAAAAGAAATAACCCAGAGTGGAATTTGAGAATGTTTGGGGTTTAGGAAATCCACAAGAAGTTTGAATAAACTGGAGTCTCAGAGAATTTTGCCAAATTCATCAATGTAATATAATTCCTAAAATCAAAAGCCACTGTTCCAATCACTTTTCCTCTGTAGAAAAATAATTCCCCCTTTTCTTTCTTGGGACTGTCCATAGGTGGGAAAAGGCTGGATTTGGGGAAGTTTCATAAATACCGAGAAGAGGCACTGTACTCCACATAAAAACCTGAAAGAGATTTGGCACAACCAAAACTCATATTCCTGTCAAAATGGGGTCAGGGTGGACCTCTATTTCTAGGTAAGTTGACTATATTTTTTAGAAATAAAATTAAATTCTTATCATTCACATTTTTAATTTTGAGGAAAGGCCCTTTGAATTCTGAATTTTTGAATTTCAGCTAACAATTTGTGTTGTTTCAAGCTGAAATGTTCTGTCAGAACTATTTTGAAAAGACTGATTATACATTTTAAGGCAATAATAGCATCTTTAAAAAGTACAAATATTAATGCAATAGCTTTCCTAGGTGGAACAGTGAAATCAGAGGATTATAGATTTGAACTGGTGCCAATTCAGGTTTGCTTGAGGTATTTCCGGCTCATCTCCCAAATTCATTTCGACACTGTGTGGACATTCCTTGCATCTTAAACATTAATGTTAACCCAAAAGCCATTTAGAGAAAGTTGCTGAAGCACTAAGCCATAGTTATAGCCAGTACCAAATTAGTCGAAGATTTAATAGAGATGTTTTAGTTGCTAAGACATTCTTTTCATGCAGATTAAGTGAATCCTTTCTCCAACTAACCCATTTTTTCCATGATCTTAAACATTAAATGTGAAATTTGGTTTGACTGCTTTTTTGTGCCCAGAGGAACTGTCCCTTTAAATACCATTCTAGTTAACAAATGCCCAAGGCTGAAATCCTATGCACAGTTTCCTGGGAGTAAAATTCCACTGATTTCTGGGGGGGGGGGACGGGGACAAAAATACTCCATTTGATGTAATCTGAATGAAAAAAGACATTCATTTGGAGTGTAGCTATCAACAAAAATGGATACATTTGAAATAATTCCCACTACAGCCAGTTTTGGTCACTGCAATGTAAAAAAGATGTCAAGACCCTAGAAAGAGTACAGAGAAGAGCAACAAAGATGATTAGGGGACTGGAGGCTAAAGCATATAAGGAACGGTTGCTGGAATTGGGTATGTCTAGTTTAACGAAGAGAAGGACGAGGGAGGACATGATAGCAGTGTTCCAATATCTCAGGGGCTGCCACAAAGAAGACGGTGTCAAGCTATTTTCCAAGGTGCCTGAAGGCAGGACAAGAAGCAACGGGGTTGAAACTAAGCAAGGAGAGAAGCAACCTAGAACTAAGGAGAAACTTCCTGACAGTTAGAACAATTAACCAGTGGAACAACCTGCCTCCAGAAGTGGTGAATGCTCCAACACTGGAGGTTTTTAAGAAGAGATTGGACAGCCATTTGTCCGAAATGGTATAGGGTTTCCTGCCTGAGCAGGGGGTTGGATTAGATGACCTCCAAGGTCCCTTCCAACTTTACTATATTATTATTACCTACTTGAAAATTGGTACAGTGTGTGTTACAACAGTTACAAATGACTAAAGAGAAAAATTGGAACACATTAGATAATTTTTAAAATTCTATAAAGCAACACATTTCCTTATTTTAATTAGTAAACAACCAAATTTTAGTTATTAAAGCTTTAATTATACCTTTATTGATTAATATGTAGATTTATTATTACAAATTAACATTTTCTTTTCTGAATTAAGGAGTGAAAATGAAAATAAATAACCCTCCCTGTTATGTAGGATATTGAGCCCTGGTGGTGGCACAGTGGTTAGAATATAGTATTGCAGGCTAAGTCTGCTCACTGCCAGGAGTTCGATCCTGACAGGCTCAAGGTTGACTCAGTCTTCCATCCTTCCAAGGTTGGTAAAATGAGTTTGTTGGGGGCAGTTTACAAATAATGTTTCTACATTGTAAACCACCCAGAGAGTGCTTTAAAGCACTATGGAGCAGTATATAAGCCTAAATGCTACTGCTATTGTTATTTAGCATCTTGTCATCAAAATATTATTAACGTAAAGTTGAAATGCTACTTTTTTCCCGACTTTCATTACTTTATTACACATGTGTATCCTTTGTCCAAATGGTAGAATTTCTTGTGTTTCACTTGGTTGTCATTTGGGATTATTACAGCCCAGATCTTCAAGTCAATGAGAAATACTTCAACAGAAAAATTTCTTCTTTGCTATGACAAGGTCAAAAAAGGCTGGGTATTTTCATCTTGTGGTTCCAGGCAACTCTTATTATTTGGTCAAACGCCGAAGCTTCTAAAGATGCTCATGGCTTCAGTTAATGATTAATGTTTATGAACTCTTTTACAAGCTGAATCTACATTATCATACCATATCATAGATCTAGCTTTGTGCTCCAGAATGCCAACTTCTAATTTTGTGTTTTATTTAGCTATGTTTCCTGTATGTACTGTAACTGCAGCGGTTGCCCATAAACTGTGAGTCGTCCATTAATACAGACTCAGTCATTTTCCTGTATATTTCAAAAGAGCTCCAATATTAATACGCCCTTTTAATCAATTGGTTTTATTAAAAGCCAGATATCAAATAAACTAATATCTTAAAACTGTAGTCAGCATGGCTGTTCTATAAAACTGCTTTTAAAAACTCACCTTAATGATTTTTGAGGCTAGAATATTGCCTTTTGAGTTTTGGAAGTTGGCAATCTTGAATATTGGGTAATATATCATTCCCTGCTGTAGGCCTGATGAATTACTTGGAAGAAATCTTGCAAGCTAGCACTAAATAGAAAAGGGGTTTTAAAAAGGCTGGGTTTTGTTTGTTTGTTGTTTGTTTGTTTTTGGCATATGCGTGCAATTTTGCTGCAATAGTTTATCTTGCAATTTAAATTTACTGCGGGTGGTTGGTTTCATTCAGATATTAGTCAAATAAATTAAATGAGAAATTCTAGTCCATCAGAATAAAGGCCAGGAAATGAAGGGAGGGGGAAATATTTTGTTTTACTAACGAGTTAGTTCTTCATTGCAACCTTTATCAATGCATCTGTTATTCTACCTAATCATTAAAGTGCAACATTGCTAGGAGGAAAAAAAATGACCTTCTATATGGCAAAGCAAATTGCTGAAGGCATCAGAAACTAACGGACATTATGCTTGAGCATCCATAAAAAATAAATGGGTTTATTAGCTTATTCAGATGGAAAATGTTTGGGAGTTAATGGTCAGATTCAGTAGATTCATGTTTTTTGGGTATAAAAGTGAATACTACTAGACTGTAACTGAAACATTTTTTAAATAAAAAATTCTTCATTCAGATCGGGAAATCAGTCCGTAATAGCTGCATACCGGGAATTGAGACAATCCTCTGTTTCATTACACAGTGTGAATATTGCTTTCCTGTTTTAAATTAATCTATACAGCCCGATTTATATATAGTATAATTGCTCACTTCTTGATCAAACAAAAAAGAGTAAGTGGAGCACTTCATGTAAATCTGTACTACTGTATCATATTTTTTATTCTTGCACATTTGGACAGTTATGATTATTATGAGTATTATTTATAATAATTAAGGCATCTAAGATGACTTAATTATAAAGAAATGATGTCTACAGAAACCCCTGATGATTTCTGTGCTTTTAAATGTAAATATAAACACATGAATGTTTCAGAGTTTAATGCTGAAGAAATATATTGTAAATTATTTATTGCATTTTATTTAATGTATCTGATTACTGCTTCCCATTATTACAATTATCAAAAAGGTTACAATCAATTAAAATGCAAACAACAACAAACTCAAGTGGCACAAAATGATACATTCAAGATAAACAAAATGAAACAAAAAATGAAGGCCCAAACTATACATTCACGCACAGAAGGCCTAGAAGTAGAGGCTCTTCTTTAGCAGTGCCTGAAGATGTAAACTTAAATGTTTCTCAAATATCAGAAGGGAAAATATTCGAGAATGCAGAAGCCAGTACTGAAAAGACCTGATGATACTTTATATCAGGCGTCTCCAAACCTGGCAAGCCTATTAAGACCTGTGGACTTCAAGGAACTGCCGGGTAAGTGGAATATATCAACTTGGAAAGCTACTCGGCAAAAGAAGAAGGCTAGAGACAGATTCAAGAGATTTGACTCGCCCTACCAGATGGAGTATTACATGAGCAAACACTTGTTTGAATATGATTAAAAGAATAGAGAGCTTTGAACATAAAGGGACCCTATAACAAGAGGGATAAGAGATTTAAGTACGGTAATATAGTATGTTTTACAATATATGAAATCTAAAAATATTGGGATGATGTAACTTTTATAAATATAAGTGAAAGATAAGCTGATCAGAAAAGATGTTGTACGCAGATGCTATAAGATAGATAAGAAGTATAGTATTTTTATAACACATGAAATATGAAAATATTGGGATGGTGTACCTAAATGGAAAAAAATGGATATTTAGATGACTAACATTGAGAAAATCATGATTGATAAGCATGGATTGAATATAAAGGGGAAATTAAGCTTAAACAAAAATCACGAAAATAGGATGCATGGTGAACTAATGAGATGATTTTTTATAAGAATAATATAAGCTGATAAAAATGTTATACATAGATATTATCTGTACAAATATGAAAAAATGTCTATATTTAATCATTTATACATTGAAAATATTAAGAATTATATTTGTTTAAGGATGAAGGACTTATGTTAACCATCTTCCCTTCTAGTTTCTTTATATAATAATTAATTATATGATTAATACCTTAATAGTTTTAGTTAGTAATAACTGACAATTAATTAACAATAACGGAAAAAAGTTTATATAGTTGGTTCTGTTGTTCGATATGTCGTCCGTGACCTCTAACAATAACAATTTTTGGTTATTTTATAATTTTTTTTTCCTGTGGACTTCAAGTCCCAGAATTCCTCAGCCAGACATTCTGGCTGGGGAATTTTGGGAGTTGAAGTCCACAGGTCTTAAAGTTGCCAAGTTTGGAGAGCCCTGATTTGAATAATTGCAAGTTGATACTATGCAGTACTCGATTTTTTACCCTTCGACCCTCTCCTCCCCCCCCAAAAAAAAGATGGTCTCCCTTGAGGATCCTAGTAACTGATCTGGTCTGTAATACCAAAGGCAATTTCTCAGGTATTGTGGTCTTAAGTTATTTAGAGTTTTTTATATATCAACAGCCAAACCTTGGGGTAATTGGCAGCGAGGGCAATTGCTTTAGTAACAATAGTCAATACAATGACCAACCCTTGACACAAGAGCAGGCAGGTTTTCAATAAAACCCAACAAAATTGCATCCCAATTTGGGGAGGAATGGACGTACAGCGACCATCATGGTCGCTGTATCGTCCGGTCTCCAACCTTCGCTTCGTGGCGAAGGTTGCGGAGAGTGTGGTTGCATGGCAGCTCCCCCGACACCTGGAGGAAACGGTCTATCTAGACCCGCTCCAGTCAGGCTTCAGGCCGGGATACAGCACGGAAACGGCATTGGTCACATTGGTAAATGATCTCTGGAGGGCCCGGGACAGGGGTTGTTCCTCTGTCCTAGTTCTTTTGGACCTCTCAGCGGCTTTTGATACGGTGGACCACGGTATCATGCTGTGGCGTCTGGTTGAGTTGGGAGTGGGAGGCACGGTGATGCGGTGGTTCTCCTCCTTCCTCACCGACCGCACGCAGTCTGTATTGGCAGGGGGGCAGAGGTCGACCCCAAGGCCCCTAACTTGTGGGGTGCCACAAGGGTCAGTCCTCTCCCCCTTACTGTTCAATATTTATGTGAAGCCGCTGGGGG
>NW_015387395.1:307487-318801 GCF_001527695.2 Protobothrops mucrosquamatus
GGGCAGGACTGGCCTAGGGGTATTTTAAATTGGTTTTAGCCAAATTTTAGTAGTAGCGGCCGATTATATATTTATTTTTAATGATTTTTTAAAATTTCTACTGTATTGTATTAAATTGTTTTTAACTGGCTGTAAGCCGCCCTGAGTCCTACGGGAGAAGGGCGGGGTATAAATTTAATAAAATGAAAATGAAATGAAAATGAAATGAAATGAGTTCTCAGATGCTTGGCAATGGGGGTAGCAGAGGCAAGAGGATGGATAGGCATTAAGAGGTGCTGTTTTAGATCTGCAAAACCCTATGTGGCTTGGCACTGAAGTATTTATAGGCCTTCCTTCTCTACACCGAGGAGGAGTTCCTACCACCTTTTAATTGGCTCCCATTTGGGACATGCAAGCAATATTTCTGTGATATATCTCCCCTCTCCCTGTTATGGAATAATCTGACCCTTAATATTCTATTGGCAACCTCACTGTTGGCCTTCCTGAAGGTGTTAAAGACAGAGCTGTTCAGGGGTCTTTGTGGAATGAACGGTCATTATTACGCCTATGCTTTTTTTTAAATTTGCTTATGTTTTTTATTGGCTTTCATAATTATACTCTGCTTTTTAGGTAGCAAATCGCCAGGAGTACTTTTTGTTGAATCTGTCAGATATAAATGCAACAAACAAACAAATATCTGCTTGAACATGAGACCTCCAATACTGTGAAGAAGAAGGTGGGCTGTTGGTTATCACTTCAGTGCAAAACCACTTCCCTGAGGAAAGGAGGAAGGTATAACATAGAAACTGTGATGCCATTTTCCCAAGAAAAGGGGAAAGAGAAATGAGATTGTTATGTATTTGATCCAGTAAATAGGAATCTTGAGGTTGTTATGTGCAAACTCAAAGTTCAGTTAAATCATTAATATATCTTCTTCTCTCCTAATGTCTCACAAGTTGACTATTGGATAGAGAGGACAAAATGTCCTGGTTCTGTGAGTGTTAGGAAGCAGTTCATAAGAAACTAAATATTCATGCGCTGTGAGTTAGGCATGTAGGCAATATCAGATTAAAACAAAACCTGCACTCTGTGATTTTCTGCAAAAATCTGTTGATGTACCGATTGCCTGGACATAGCCCAGACTTGGACAGTATATGGGACTCCTTCCAAGAGGTGTCTTCAATATTGAAAAGCATCTTATTAAAAACATCACAGCTTTTTGTTCAGCAGATAGCAGTTGCCTGGAGGAAATGGCAAGCAGCCAGAGTCCTTGTTCCTAACCATCAATTGCCTAAAGGAAAATTGTTCTCAAGGCAAAATAATAGAACAATTTTTGAATAATTAGAACAATAAAATGGACAAGTAAGGTCAGATGCTGAAGGAGTGATTTGGAGCTGACAGTCCACTCACTGCAACAAAGATCTGATGTGCTCTACATCAATGGCTTTTTTCAAGTAAACTGGATAAAAATTCTTGTAGAAGCCACAGAATCAAATATGATCAATAAAAGATAGAAAATCCTCCAAATTCTGGATCTCTTTGACATTTCTCAGGGAATATAATGACAGGTTTAAATCCAGTTTGTCAAAGTCCATCTGAATATCCGCAGAAAAGATGTGACACACTACATAATCCCAAACAGATCAAAAGTAATTTCTCATTTTTACCTTACAAAGCAATTGCATTCTTTTGTGCCCCTCCTTTAGGCAAATCAGATTATGACTTCTGATCTCAATTTAATAAAAATATTTGAATTTTGTAAATATTCCAAAAGTTCAGGCAAGAGAACACAGAGTAATGGTTCCAAATGACCACAACAGAGCTTAGGAGTCTGAAATTATAAACTACTTAAAAACCCATGTTTCTTTTTGAAGGATGTATGGGCACTAACTGGGAAAGAAGAATATCAAGTACAGCCCTTCTGCAAGTTGTCATCAAGAATTTCCCACAGGCAGACAAATTCTTTAAAAGTTGGAGAACATGGGTACTTTGTTCTTGGAACCAATAATATAGCACAATCACAAGTCCGACGAGGAAAGAATACACATCTTCTTTCTCAAAAAACATTAAGTCAGAATATTTGGGGAAATATTCTATTGATGAGTGAGAAATAGCAGCTTTGAGCTTTGCAAATGGGAATGTTGGCAATCCTGGCAGTTAAGTGTAATATTTCCTTGATTTCAACAAATATGTGGATTGTGGGTCAGGAGCCAATCCTTTCCCAAAACTGTGGGGACATATAAAGAAGAAGTTAGAATAGTAAAGTTTCCTGATGATTGGAAATGGTGTGATGAAAAGGTACAGTTCATTCAGAAATTGGTCCAGAAATTGGTCCATCAGTGGTTTCTGCATACCCTGATGGGTCTCTTATCTAAGTGGATAAGACATAACTGTGAGAAACAGCTAAATCTATGGCTTGTTACAGTCCCAGCGTCAAATAATATAGAAAGCTTTATTCCAAAGCCCATTTGAGAATGAACAATAATAGGCAGGATTAAATGATGTTAGTTTTAATCCTATGTCTGAGTTTTCCTAAACTGTGAGAAGATCTCCTCTTTCAACTCTGGAAGGGGGCCTGTGACAGCATGCTTGGTATGGAGACGGAACCTCTTCATAAATTGATATTTTATTCTACAAATATGCCTCTTCGCAGAAGGTTCAGAGATAAAAACTTAGCAGTGCAAAATGGTTTGAAGTTCCACAATACAGAGATAGAGCATAAGGCTGTGTTGCTTTTCTATAGCTAATAATGGTGTTATATTTGCTCCAAACCATGAAGGTTTGACTTCTAAAGATTCTAGTGAGGACTTAAAGAAAGAGAGAGAAGGTGCAGAGTTAATATAATGCTGCCTCTCTCTACCAGATATCTGTCTTGGTTCTTCTAGTTTTCCATCTGCAGGTATTCCAGAAGGTCCAGGGTATCCTGATGAACTAGATCACCCCATTGTTCATCCATGAGTCTGTTTTTAGTGCAATAAAGGAGAATATTTGTAATTTTCTGGCTGAAATGAGGGATCCTTGGTGCCCTCTGAACCTGGCTGTTTTCTTGAAGACATTTCATTATCCAAACTAGGTAACACCACATTAGCACTGATGATGTTACCTAGTTTGAGTAATGAAAAGAACCAAGTTCAGAGAGCAACAAGGACCCCTTATTTTTAATGCAATCTGCAAAGTTGGAAGGGACCTTGGAGGTCATCTAGTTCAACCCCCTGCTCAGGTAGGAAACCCTATACCATTTCAGACAAATGGCTGTCCAGTCTCTTCTTAAAAACTTCCAGTGTTGGAGTGTTCAAATGAAATTCAATGTAGAGAAAAGTAAAGTCTTACACTTAGGCAAGAAAAACCAAAGGTATACATACAGAATGGGTGAAACCAGGCTTAACAGCAGTAACTGTGAGAAGGATCTTGGAGTCTTAGTGGACAATCAATTAAATATGAGCCAACAGTGTGCAGCAGCAGCCAAAAAAACCAATGCAATCCTAAGTTGCATTAGCAGAGGGATTCAATCAAGATCACATGAGGTACTAATACTACTCTATAAAGCCTTAGTAAGACCACATCTAGAATACTGCAATCAATTTTGGTCTCCACATTATAAAAAAGATGTTGAGACTCTAGAAAAAGTGCAGAGAAGAGCAACAAAGATGATTAGGGGACTGGAGGATAAAACCTATGAAAAACAGTTACAGGAACTGGACATGGCTAGTCTAATGAAGAGAAGGACCAGGGGAGACATGATAGCATTGTTCCAATATTTGAGGGGCTGTAACAGAGAGGAGGGGATCAACCTATTTTCCAAAGCACCTGAAGGCCAGACAAGGAATAACAGATAGAAACTGATCAAGGAGAGATTCAACCTAGAAATAAGGATACATTTTCTGACAATGAGAACAATCAACCAATGGAACAGTTTGCCTTCAGATATTGTGGGAGTTTCATCACTGGAAGATTTCAAGAAGAGACTGGACTGCCATCTGTCAGAAATGGTGTAGGGTCTCCTGCTTGGGCGGGGGGTTGAACTAGATGACCTACAAGATCCCTTCCAACTCTGTTATTCTAATCTACTCTTCTAATATAAGGTGGAACCAGCTTCCTCTATTAGGTCACACACAGAGTCAGCACAAAACAGATTTTTTTTACTTATTTCTCCCTTAGAACAGCAGACCTTTATCTTATGATAATAAGTTTGAATGTCGCTGCAATTTCAAAGACATTGAAGCTGCCACCTGTGATGTGGATAACAGGTGAGTATGATGCATGAAAATCTATAATTCATAGCCCAATTACTATATACAATCATATATGATCATGGGATGAGATATTACACAACTCACAAAGTAAAAAAATCATGCTTCAGAAGATGACCACGCGGAGCCTAAAGGTGGGGTCAAATGCATCATATGTTTGGAATCCTTACACTACCACAAGACCCAAGGCCAGCCCCCTGTGAATTCTATTGATTCTTATCTGGTGCCAATTTGCCTTGACTTTTAGTAGATCAGAATTTCATGTATAGGTACAATGGAATAAACTTTTAGTACTTTGAACTCAACTCCTGTTTCTGGTCACTTGTAATTGACACATGCATGATTATAGAATGCAACATTACAGATCTCAACAAGTAAAAGTAATACCCAGGGTATATACTTTATAAAACAGAGATCTTCCCCTCCTGTAAGAGGGAATTTGATTTTTACATAAATGTAATAATACACACACATACACACACACAATACCATATATAATTATTTGTAAATCATATTAGCATGGACTTGCCTGCTATCCCTTGATTGAGTCTGTTTCCTCTCTTTCCATTTCTTTCCCAATCTCCCCACAATCTCTCGCAGGTGTAGAGCAGCTGGTGACCAGCTATTGCCAGGGACCCCCTATCATTTTCTCCCTCCAGCAATTGAAGAATCTATTTAACCACCAACCTTCAAGGACCAGTACTAGATGCTAATAGAGACCAAACTCTGTGAAGGAAAAGGGTTCATTCCTCCTTTTTGCTCTGCCCCAACTTCAGTTCAGAAACATCCTATTTTACTCTTATATAAAAATTATAAACTATTGACCTTCTTCCTTCCTTCCCTAAATATTTCAAAATGCCTGTTCAGACTTGGGCCACTGGCAAATAATTTAACATTCCTTTCAAGGAGTCATAAGAGGACTTTCAGTTCTAGCTACAGGCATATTTAACTCCTGTTATTTATTTTTGACTGCATCTTTTAAGAATCCCAATAAAACAAGTGATCCAAAGCTTGTTGTCAACTCCTCTGTTATTGAAATCTGGCAGATCCTGTGCAAATAGCTATTTTGGGAGAAACATTGTTTCTTTCAGGTGGAAAAAGGGGAAAAGGTTTACATTTTCTCTATTCAGTGTTGACATTCCTGCTGATGCTTGTTTGCCTGCAGCTGTTCTCCCCCCCCTCCCTATTTTTTGTACTTGTAATAATGGCATTGGATCCAATTTGGTCATCAAAAGCTCTCTCAACAACACATCATTTCCTCCCATGTCAGCATATAACACTAACATACAATATATCTTTTTCCCTGTTATAATTTGAGATACTCTCCATTATCACGAGGCCCATGAAGTTCTAAGCTTTTCCATACAAGACAGTCTTTGCATGGAAATTAATCTAAAATTATACGTCCTGAGTTCTACGCTATCAATCCCAAAATTGCCAGCTCCTGATTAAGGGAGGCTATTAAGTAACAGGATGGCTGGTACGGCAAATAAATGCCCAACTGGTTTGGTTACTGAACATCCAGCACATGTGCTCCAAAGGAAAAGATGGGGTATCTTCAAAATGGAAGAAACATGTAAATATAATTATGTTCTCTTTGTGCCTAAACTCAAGAATTATACTCTCTACTACCTGAAGAAGACCTCTGAGAGTTTTAAAGCTTCCTATGCATCCAACTACCGTAGTACTCTGTTATATCAGCCTAGCATGTAGTCACAACATCTGGAAAGGGATATAGAAAAAACACCACTGTGGGCTAAATTTTGAGAAAAACCCAGCAGATGAAATAAAACATAGCTATTGAGGACAACTTCAGAACACCCCCAAACATAGTGATGACATCTATCCATTACATGTAACTCCTCCCTCTATCACATATTAAAACTAATTTGCCCAAAATATAAACATTTCAAAGCATAATTATACATCTATTTTCTCTTCCATCATGATGCTTTGGCTAGTATACATTGCTATGCTATTTCTTTTGGAATTCTGGTAATAGTCTTCCTGTCAAAGTTCCGACTAATGAAACCACATAAAGCAGAACACCGAGGCTTGAAGTTTCCTCAAAGCACATGTTTATTGGATACATAATATTGGCACGGTGCAAAAGTGAAACCAACTCTGAAATTTCCCTAGAGAGTCAAAGTAACTAAAAGTAACACTCCCCTCCCCTCTACTATTCTATAAATCATGCTCCCCAATGAAAGCAATTGGCGGGCTTCTCAAATCGTCTTCGCTCCTCCTTCCTGCACCTGCAAGAATGACCTTGGTTCCCAAGGGACTGCTCAGTGTTTTGTCTAGCGATACAAATAGCAACACTACTTCCCCCCGTCTCCCCCCATCTATGTGGCAACTCAGAACGAAAAAGGTGGCTATAAATGAGCACTGATTCTCTTCCCAGCCCAACCTCACCTACCTCCCCCCAAAAATCACTCTTCCCAAAGCACGGCTAATAAGATTTCCCAAAACAGGAGTGTGCAGAGAAGGTAGAGCCATTCAGTCTTGATTGGAATTACCAAGATACTTGAGCATTTTAGAAGAATTCATGCTCTGATTCTGTCCTGGAATTTTAAGAAAATGCACTACTGAAGGTATGTTAAGCTCAACCTTGTCTTCAATCCAAGAACAAAACATACCTTTATGAAGGACCAGGCACTATACATATCACCACTATACATGCACTCACTTTCTGGTTTGACAATGAAAAGCTACTGATTACTTTGTAAGACTATTTCAACTATTCTCTTTTAATACAGGCATTAGACAGCTCTCTTATAAGTCCCTGCATCAATTTTAAAAGTAAACTCTTAAATCTAGAAATGATAATTATATAATCTCTGCCACCTACTGTGATTCAAACGCCATATGTTATTTGTAAATCCTATATGTTATTTCAGGGGGAAAACATGCTTAATAGAGCAAAGTATTTCATACCATTAAAGTAGCTTAACTTCTGTGCAAATATGAAAAATGTGTTACCGTTTTAAGAACTGTATTAACTTTAATGAGATGACTCTTAAAGCAGCCACTCCTTTTTTAAAAAAGTCTCACAGGGAAGCATGACCAAAAGTCAGAAGTGTTGGAGCTTGTTCAGAATCCAAAGCACTGCTTTCAAATTATTTTGAAAGTGTGAATGGTCTGTACCCCCATTATTTTCCATGCATATCAACTGTAGGGTCTAGAGCTCTAGTCTTCTACATATAGATGTCCCTTATAGCCCAAGGAATACAGGCAGGCAGACTGCAAAACACAGCTTGCATTTAAATTTCTCTGCTACAGAATTGGCTCATATAGTTCTGTAAAAGATTAGCAGTTTTTTTAAAAAAAACTATAAATAAAACCCTACATTTGTTTAAAACTGTTCAGTGCAACTGACTGGTACAGAACTACCAATAGTTTAATTTTGCTGCTAAAAACAGAAGGTGGTAATTTAAAAAGAAAAATCCAAGACCTTTAGGTTTTAGCAATTTGATAGAAAATGGAAACAGCTGCCATGTTTTAATGGCAGATATGAAATTAACACATTCTTGTAATAGAAATTTCCCATATTTCATATTCAGAAATCACAAACACATTATTTTTATACTTTAGATGTCATGGGAAATGGACATTCTGATCCATAGTACAGCATTCTATTTGTCTTAAAGATACAGCTGTTATATAATTACTTATAAGTACTTGAAAGGATATATTGTTACTGCTTTGCTCCATGAAATTATAGAATTATTACTATTCTGTCTGTTCAGTTCAAAAAACTGGTAATAAATAATGGAATGAAAAATGAACACCATCTTGCAGCAATCCAAAGCAACTTAGATAGCTGCCAAAAATAGAAAAAAAGGAGAGATTTCTTGGATTAACTAATACCACAGTTTACAAATTCTATATTGCTTCTGAACCTCCCTCTATCCAGTCCAGAGAGTTGCATGTATATCTTCAGTGAATCATAACCTCAAAATATCTTTAAATCTCTAATTGATGTCTTATAGACCAGGGGTCCCCAACCTTGGCGATTTTAAGACTTGTGGATTTCAACTCCCAGAATTAGCTTTGCTGGCTGAGGAATTCTGGAAGTTGAAGTCCACAAGTCTTAAAATCACCAAGGTTGGGGAACCCTGTTATAGGCTATTTAGAGGCAACACCACACGTGTTCAAACCTCCATGTGTAATCTCTATAACAACCGCTGAAAAAAGTCCTCGGCTGAAATGAGGTTGTGCTGTTTCTGAAACTGGCCCAACTCATGAAGACTAAATTGGCTGAATAATATTCTAAACTTGTAATGTTTTCCCTCAATTTCTTTTAAAAAATAATTTAATTTACAAAGACAAAATCAAACATACAAAGACAAACCAGTTATAAACTTGTTGCATAAAAATACAAAAGTTTCAAAAGTTAGACAGCTAACAATAATCACTGCAGTAAGTTTGATGACTCTCCTCTAAGCCAAGTGTGGGAAGAATCCAGAGAAAGAAATATTTTGGGGAATATTGAAAAGGCAGAATATATTTCTCCAAAGGAATAATGGAGAAGATCTTTAAAAAGGCAGAAAGTTCTCTCTCCCCCCAGCCAGAAAACTCAGCAGAAACCAGCTTTTAGAAATGCAGATGTAATAATCCATTCAGGAAAGTTGGGGCCAGGAAGCCTGAAGCTATGAGATTAGGAAGACAAAGACCTCTAAAATCTACATACCCCACCCAAACTCTAAAAGACATGACTTTTGGGGACATAATAGGATTAACCCACCAATACCAAAAGGGCACACTCAGACTCAGGTCAAAGTACGTGACACAGGAAATACAAAGCCTCAAACAGAAACAGGAAACAACCTCAAGAGCTCCAGAAGGTATAAAAACCCACCACCAATGTGGCAGGCATAAAAAATAAACTACAACCTTCTTTCTAAAGCAGTCTCCATTTTGTTTATTCCCAGCTTGGACTGGATCCTGATGAAGATTTTTCTTTCAACACAAGAGTAGGAGAGAACTCACCTATTCTGAGCTGCCATAAGCATGTGTTATGCAAAAATGTAAACTGCCAGACCATATAGAAAGAAATTGCAAAAGCATATAAGGGACTGTTCAATTTCTTCCAACAAACAGAAGCAGAATCTCTCCTGTATATGGATAATATTGAATCATACGGAGAGGATGAAAAAAAAAAGTTACAGCTTGTGAGATTAACTTGTTCTACGAGACAAGTGGAGAATATTTGCTAAATATTTAGATTGGGAGAACAGATTCCCAAATAGGCCTTTTACTGTCAGGTGCAAGAAACCAGACTAACATCATGAGCTGATCAGAATTCCTTCTTTATTGTTGCTTGCCTATTTACAAGAATTTTGCCAGAATAACTACATTCTCTTGGGAACAGCCAGATAAAGGGTTCAGGAATTCTAAGGGGGAATCTAACCTTTGTAACCTCCTTCCCTGCAAGTTTATCTGTCTCTTCACTCCTTCCCCCACTCTAGCTGGAGATTCCATCACAGTCATACATAGAGGTGACACAGAGGTGACACTTGATTTAGGTTGTTCTAGATATCTACTTCAATACATATGAATTTAAATTTCCAAAATTTTGGATCTATACTGCAGGTAATACTAACATTTTAATATAAATTTCATGTAAAGTTGACACCTGGGGTTCCGAAATTTTACTAATTTGCATTGTACAGAATTAACCGTGTCTCAGTCGTTACTTACTGACCAATTTACGATAAGAAGTGATTGGACCTGAGACTTTAATCCACAACAGTCTTTTTATAGTTACTGTCCAAAACTTCAACGAAACTCTTCAACAAACTTCAGTATAGAAAATGACTTACTAATTTATTAACCTCTTGGCTTCTGCCAAAAGCAAAAAGAGAGAGTATATATGAATAAAGGAAAAGCACATAATGCATTATTCTCTCTAAGGTTTAGATCTTATTATTAAATATTCATTTGTAATACTGCCTTTACTATTACAGTTATTGTTATTAACAATGCATTTATTCCTAGTAACGGGGAAAAGAGTTTGATTTGCATTTCATGGCTGTTATCAAACCAGCACTTCATGACACAATTGAAATACAATTGTCATTCATTATTTACAACTTTCCAAATCCTAGCATGCCACTTTCTGAAAGGATAGTATAAAAAGATGTCTATGCGAAATGCACATACCAAAATGTAGTAGGCATTGATGGAAATGCCTGAAAACATGTATTAGGAGAAACCATTTTTAAAAAAATGCGTATATTAAAATATTACAATGTCCAAAGTATAATAGATTAAGGGGAATACAGAATGAATATGTGCAAATATCCACATAAAGTAGATATACAACAATCTATTTTGTGATCAAAATTTAACTTTCTTCCTACTTTTGTCCATCTAACCCCTCGACTAGGACCACCACCACGAGGACTTTCCCCCCTCCCCTGCTCTGCTGCTGGACCTCCTGATGCGATTTGGGACTGTACTCCAGGAGGGAGCTGTTGGCCCTGCGCGACTCCCCCATCGCGCAGGCATGGCCCAACACGATTCTAAGGGCCGGCCTTGATGAAGGGGTTTGGAACCCCGAGAGGTGGCACTCAGCGACAGCATTGAGGGATCTAAGAAGGAAGAAACTACATGTCTTCTTAGAGGGGTGCTTCATTAAATTTTTAGGGGGTTCGGGGTTGGCCCGAGGGGAACTAGGGGAGTCCTCTCTGAGGCCAAGGCCAGTCCTGTCTGGGGGGCGTGGAGTGGTAAGGGAGGAGACTGGGGGGCTGGCGGAGGGTGGTGTGATAGGTACGGTCAGTGGGAGGGGCAGATATGGCGGGAGCAGAGGACCATATCGGGTTTTGGGAGCACGCACACGCTGCTTACAAGCTTGTGGGTGCTCCGATCCTCAGAGTCGATCCTCGACTTCCAGGGACCTCAGAACCTCAGGCCCGGGACCATCGGCTGATGCTGTGCAATGCCAGGTCCGTGGTAAATAAGGCCCCCCTCATTCAAGAACTTATTCATGAGGGGGGAGCGGACCTGGCAGGTATCACCGAGACCTGGCTGGGCATAGAGGGGGGAGTCCCCCTTGTTGACCTGTGCCCACCGGGTTTCCA
>NW_015387395.1:321793-326949 GCF_001527695.2 Protobothrops mucrosquamatus
CACAGAGAGGAGCAAGGACCATCATGTAAATATTGCAACTTAGAAACTCTGTCTGATACTAGGACATAGGTATGCTAATAGCAACTTGTGTGATGTCACCACTCACATGTTATCAATTTTGCATCATTATGGTTTGCTGCAGATGCCACTTGATGAAATACAAACAGAAAAGTAAAATAAGGAAGCAAAATTCAATGTTTTGGATCAATCTGAGTCCACTATCCAGCATCTGATGTGTGGCAACAGCTGCTCAGGTATAATTGGAGCTTAAATCCCTAGCAATTACAACCTTCTGAATGGGAAACCAATTAACCCTTGTTACAGTGAGTTGCAAATATTCTGCACTTACTGCCAAATCTTGCTAAAAAGCATTGGTTTTATCCATTTTGTTGTATGAGCTTTAAGAAGAAACACAACACAGCTGGTGATACCCTGTAAAAACTACATACCCACAAGATACTGGGATGGTTAGAAAGAAAATCTTCCTGCCCCAAAATAAGAGGTAAACAAAAATTAAATCTCTTGTATGGAAGGGAGATAGACAATGAATGTATGGCTTCAAAGTCACCAAAATCAACCATTATTAGTGATAAGGATACAAATTACTAAATCTACAACATCAAACTCAGTGTTTCTCTTGCTATTCAAACATTTCTTTTAATTTACTTGTGAGCTATTTAGGGACATTACTTCCTGAAACTTAAAGAAATTAATTTCAGATTTTTCTTCTTTCTAAAGGTCTGACTCCTTTGCAGCAAAGAACATAGGGAGCAAGCTTAATGAGTCAATAATTACTTCTCACACTATCTTTCCAAAGAAATAGAATGTTTCAACACCAATTACAATGCAATCAGAATATTTTAAAAAATGCATTTGAAACCGGACATATTTAATAGAACTAAAATAATAAAAACAGTCTGTTTTTTCCTCACCACTACAACTGAGCACCAGTAATCTGAATAGCACAGTTATGATATTGACCAGTGGTTCTCAACCTTTTCTTCACCACAGACCCCCTTTAAATAACTTTTTTTAACTATGGACCCCCCCCCCCAAGACTTAAGCCTTTGTGGTCTCCCTGTGATGACATCATGGCCACCCGGGGGTCCACAAGTCACAGGTTGAGAATCACTGATAGTGTCTATTGCGATCTGGCATAACACTTTCAAAGATATATTTTTATGTGCCTAAGATTTATCTCAATATATAATAGAGCTGGGCTGAAAGTTTCTGAAAAAGTTCTAATTGATATCTAGTGGAATGCTTTCTAAATTAATCATTTACATGACTCTTGCCCATCACCAACACAGAGAATGGCCGAAGATATTGAGGGGAATGCCCCAAATTATAGTGCTATTCCTCCCAAATTCTTTTTTCTGTTCTATGAAAGCCTGGCACACTATGTAACGTTGGACCTCTGAGACACTATCCTTCTGTTCCTCCATTGGAGAAACCTGTAGCTCACAACTAGAGTATTGCACTGAAAATACATTTATCCTTCATTGAAGGAAAGTTGAAATTTGGCATCTGCTCAAACCATCATATTTTTTAAAGCCAAATCCAGAAGCTTGACTGGCTGACATGCTGGCATGACTGAAACTGCTTTAAAACACTTAGAGAAAACTGTGGGGCAACACTTGCAGAAGACCCTGAATGGAGTTGTCAATATGTAAGCAGTAAAAAGTGTGATCTTGATAGAGAGCAAGAAACTCCATTACCACATAGATAAATGTTGTTTAAGCCTAGAGGAGGGGACAGGTTATAAAAACATCTCAGAAAGAGAAAGAGAAACATATCCAGACTTATACAAAGTAGACCAGATTAAGAAACAGATGCAGTGTAGACCTACAAATATTGTTATTAACATAAACTATAGCAACAGAAAGTTTGCAAGTCTGAATGTGCTTCTCCTTATTCTCTCAATGAAGAACATATTCTAATAGTCCTAACTTTGAGGTGACCAAGGCATGAGTGACTATAAGGAGCCACAGTATGATGATGTGGATGGTCAGTGATCAAGATGTACATGACATACTTGTGATACTTAACTAAAAACGAATGGATGACTTTCCCAGAGACCTCATATAGATATTAACTGGAGGGTACAAGAATTAATCTTTGAGGCATCCAAAAATGCCTCCCACTCCCACTCCCTGCAGCCAGTTGAGAAGGATACTTTGGTTGATGGTGTCAAAAGACACTTAAAGATCAAGAAAGATAATATGGTAGCACCACACCAATCCCAGCCTCAGTATGGGCTACCGATCTCGCAACTAATGTCATCTCAGTTCTATGTCTTGAAACTCAACTGATAAGAATCCAAATAATCTCTTTATTCCAGAGTCTTCTGTAACTGCAGCTTGTCTACCTTCTCAACAACTTTTATCCAAAAGGGAAGTTTGGGCATTAGAAACAAAACTATCTAGATGATTGGGTCTAACAATGGCCTTTTGAGGAGGGGGCATTATACACATTTCATTCAGGGCCAGCAACATTATCCCGTCTCAAAGAGGCCAACACAACTGCATAGGCCCAACTGCATATTTTCTCCTGAGTGGCTGTCACAAGCCAGAAGGACAAGGATCTAACAAACTAATGTTGGGTTAACCTTCCGTACGTTCTTGGCAACTTCCTCAGGAGTTACAGCATCAAAGTGCTCCCAGATAACTAAGCATGAATGAGCCTTAGGTAGCTTGTGTGGACCAATCTAGTTGGCATTCAGTGCTACATAAATCCATGTGACTTTGTCAATTAGGCTTTGGGACAGAGTGCAATATATTTGGCACACTGGAGATGAATTAGTTCATCTGGAGGCCACCTGATGTATTTTATCTTATTGAACAGATGTTAATTTGTTGTGCTGTGTATGATTTTTATATGTTATTGTGCACTTTCTTTAGATTAATAGGAGGAGGCAGCATACAAAATGAATGAATGCAAACAAAGGTGATTAGGAGTCTGGAAACCAGGGAAAATGAAATGATATTATTTTTCAGGTTAAGGGCCCAAAGAAGAGATTAAATGAAAGCCAACTTTAAATATTCAAAAGTTTACAAAGATAGAGTAAATTTATTCTCTGATCTTCCAAAAGGAAGGACTATAATCAACAGATTCAAACAATAAAAGATGTAAAAAGGACATATTAGGAAAAATAACATAATATTGTTAACTCAGTGCCTTAGTTGGATTTGCCTTCTTCAAAAGTTTTTAAACCTTGATCTGTTTGCCATTTGCCAATTATTCTAAAGCAAAGGATTTCTTGCATTAAAACACAGGTGTCAAACTCGATTGTGTCACATGACGTATCGTGACATACAGCAACATTTTTACCTTTGCGGAGCGGGGTGGGTGTGTCCTGCATGTGACGCATCTGGCCTGCGGGCCACCAGTTTGATACCCTTGCATTAGAAGATAATGGATTGACTGAGTCCCATTCATTATATTCTTTCTGTGTGTGTGCGTCAAACCTTGGCAACTTTAAGATTTGTGTTTCCTTTTGAGTAAGAAAAAAAAAGTTCTGCAGCTGCATATTTTGTGCTAAAATAAATATGTAACTTGGCAACTAAGTCTCCTACTTCTCCCTCTCTAAAATATTTGACATAAATTTCCCAGTTGTAATACATGCCAGATCAGCTCCTACACAACTATGGCCATTAAATTCTTTCTCAAATTTACACTGAACATTAAATTTGCTTTAGAGTTAGATTTCAATGAGAGCCATTTTGGAGATTATAGGCAAAAATTTATGGAAACCCATCATTGTTATACAAGGACTGTTTATCACTATCAATAGACAATTTGTTAACAAGAGAATATTATACAGTACATTACTCACACACATTTGAACTGAAGGAGTGAAAAATGACAGACTATTATTGCATCAATTTTAATCACATTTTTTTTCTGTCCACAGCATCACAGCAAATTGAATGTATTACTAATTAGTGTAAAAGTGTTGCTGCTATAAATGATGTTTGAAAATGCATTGGGGATTTTACTTTGGGTTTCATTTCTTCCCACTAAACATAGTGTATTAAGGCCTTGCTACTTCTAGACAAAGTGCATTTATTCATATGGGAAATACTTTCAGATATTTCCTCCATAAATTTCTTTATCAGTGGTTAGTACACATATTAGCTGAATGGAAAAGGTTAAGACAAAGTATATTTTTTACTACTAGATGCTCTAAAAGTCAGTTTTGTGTAATGGTTTAAAGGTACTGGACTAGAAGTTAGAAGATCCAGGTTTAGTCAACCTTTAGGCACAAAAGCTACTCAGTGACTTTAAGCAACCATTTTCTATCAACACAAGAGAAAAGTCCTGGCAAACCTTTTCCCAAACTGTATCCACGTGACACAAAAGACGACAAAGGACACTGTCATAGTAAGTATAGGCAACTGCAAGGGGAATGAATTATAATTACACAATTACAATTATAAAGCTGTGGCTTACATAATTGTGTTTAGGTGTTTGGATGTAAGATAATATGTAGTGGTGGCATTTGCATAATGACACATATTGCACACCTTACCACCTGCTCATCATATTAGCCTTATTACAGATCGTGGAAGATCTTGTTTGTATTTGGTTATCTTTAATCAAAATGATAGATTTATCTAAATCGTTCTTTTTATTTAAACTAGCCATGCAATTCTTATTAGGCTCTTAGTTGCCCTGTAATTAATAAGGCCACTGAATAGTTTGGAGACATGCTGAAAGGGCTTATAGTAACTGCACTTAATACTGAGTTGGTTCTCTTACTAAACAGTGAGGAAGGGAGACAGAAAACTCGCTGTGAAGAAAGACCCGGAAGACCCAACAGGCAATGCAAGGTTTTTCTAAGTCCACGTGAGTCTTAATTATCAATAATCTCTGAGGGAAGATTTTCAGAGGGAATAACTTGTGCTATAGCTCTATCTTGAGACTAACTTTGGGCATTGTGTCTGCTGTGGGAGTGCATTTACCCCCGGATAGGAGTTGACAATTGTGACCACTTTGCCCCTGAAAATTAAATTTTACTCTCACTAGCTCTTTAGCTCATATGTATAAGTTTTCACAGCAGATCCAAAGCACCTAAGTCTGCTTTGGTTTCCTATATAGCATACTTCTGTCAGATACTATTATTCAAGGGCTGCATACAACTAAAGCAAAAAAAA
>NW_015387395.1:327381-355822 GCF_001527695.2 Protobothrops mucrosquamatus
GTAAGAATAAATGTACCATTTTCTAACTGAAGCAATGTTCAAACTGGGCACTCTTTCAAGTGACAAGCTTCAGGCCAGGCACAAGAATACAATCTCTGATCTCCAGATACTTAATCCCTTATTTAAAAAGTGACTTACTCAGCTAAAGGCTCACCACAGCTAGATTAAATTCTTTACTGGTGAGAGATTTAAAGCATATATACTCTGAAGACGTTGGTGCTACAGTATACTGGAGCCAACAACATTCATCATGATATGGGAAATGTGGATAGATGTAGTTTTTTATCTTCCCCTCTCACAATGTTAGATCTTGGGGTTATTCATTAAACTGATATTGAGAGAGATTTAGAACAAACAAAAAAGTTATATAACAAATACAGTAGTTAAACCTAATTAGCTGCCATCTTGTGTGTTGATGGCCACTATTCCTTAGCTTATTTGTCTACAGTATTTGTTTCTATACAGCTGAGCATCCATTACATTAAAAACAAGCAATAAGATCCCAGGGTACAGGTTGCTTAAATTCCCTTGGGCTACACCTCTTTCCTCCCAAAATGCTTTCCCCTTCCCTGCTTCAAAAGCTCTCCAAACAGGGATATGACAGGAGAGAGTTTCCAATGTCTGTTTTATTTGACTAACTGTAAACTGCCTTGAGCATTTTTGAGGAAAGGAAAAATAATATTTTTTAATAATTTCTTTTATTTGAACAAATGCAGATGGAATAAATAAAGTATCCTTAGGATTTTTATAAAGCCAGTAGTACAGTTCTACTTTTTAAAATAGATAGATAGATGATAGAGATAGAGTTAGAGATACATATTCTGTTTACACACAAATAATCAAATAGACAATGCTACATTTATTTCATAAAATAATATTAATTTGGTGATCTGAAACGTGAAATGTGTCACCATTATGAAAAACCTGGAAGAACTACCTCATATTAACGTCTTAGAATCGGTGTCCTGCTGTTCCTTGATAGCAGCTTTTTTAAAGCCCAGCATTCAGTACAGTAATAAACACGCTACTGAACATTAAATAACATTAAAGTGTAGGGCCAAAAGAGAAATTCCCCTTCCAAACCGATTAAAACAAGCTGCAACTCAAAAGACGCATATGAGGGGATAAGACCCATTAAGCACAGTAGCAGTTATCCCAAAGTGAAAAGAGTTGTACTGTTAAGTATTCTTTAATTGTTTTATTTATTTTGGTGTGTTATTTAAAGATTGTATAAAGTGAAATCCTAAGAAATTTTAAAAAGAATAAATTCTCTTTAAATATCCTCCTACAGCCATTAAAAAAATCAGACTAATAGTTCTGTTTGGTTAGATTAACATGGCATGTTCTGAGAAACCACTCAATATGAGACTCATTGGCAGATAAGCAGCTAAACCATGTAGGAAAACTATGAAGAATATAAATCCAGCTCATAGAAACAACATGTGAATACTGAGTTTAAGAGGGCTTGGATTTAGACCATTTGTGGGAATGGAAAGATTCCAGGTTGATTACTTGCTTGACTCCACCCCTAGGCTCTGCCTGCTCTTCTACCTAAGTCAGGTAAAGCAGCCAGATTATTTGAGGGACCACCTCTCTCCTGTCCCTATGTCCATCTGTCCTATCAGATGTGGCAGGAGAGGAATTCCCCAGGTCTTATCTACCAGGGACTGTCAACTGATGGCACTCAGGAAGACACCCTTTTCTGTCATGGCTGTTTGTCTGTAGCCCCTTGGAACATCATCCTCACAAACATTAGACTGGCCCCGATCTTTTCCTGGCCTTCCGTAAGGCCTTAAGACATGGTTGTGTCCTCAAGCCTGGGTATCTGGATATGTGGCAGAACCCAGGTAATAGCTACATTGAGTTGTTGCTTGTTGTTTTGGGTTTTGTTCCTTTTTTTCCTTATTTCAATAGCTGATTACGTATGCATTATTTCTATTGCTATATGGTGTTTTATGGAATTTTTAACAGCTCTTGGCTGCTCAGACTTATGAATTTGAGATGGGTGGCCAGAAAAATTGAAACAGTAAATCAACCAATCAAGAAATTGAAATTAAGTTTATCGATTAATAATTAGTAATAAAACATTAATACTGATAATTAATAATAAATCCACCATCCAACAGACTGAAATTCAGTGGTTACAAATCTAACTTGCTTTGTTATGGTATGACATTAATGGGCATTTCCCACTGAAATCCCAAAAACCCAAGTATAAGTCCCAATGCAGTTCAAGCCCACTGGAACAAGCCTTTTGTATTTAGACACATTGTGCAACATCTTATAATTAACAAAAAAGCTGCAAATAGAGATTTATTAATTATAAGATGTTGCACTTAATTTGTCTAAATAATAATAATAAAGAATCAGAGGAAATTCAAAGAACTTGCATCCAGTTATAAAGAGATATACATTCTGCTATACACATACGGGGGGGGGGGGGGAATAAGCAAATGCAGCAGAGGTGATAAGTTCTGATCAAAATTTGGGAACAGAACAATTAATCAGTTGAATGACTTGCTTCCAGAAGCTGTGAATGCTCCAACACTGGAAGTTTTTAAGAAGAGACTAGACAACCATTTGTCTGAAGTGGTATAGGGTTTCCTGCTTGAGCAGGGAATTGAACTAGAAGACCTCCAAGTCCCTTCCAACTTTGTTATTCTGTTATTATTTTCATGAGCCTCTTTCTATTCAGGAGCAAGCTTTGTTGAGTTTAGTAGAATTTACTCTCAGGGCACTAAATTGTAGCCCCAATTTTAATTTTTTCAATTAATTGCATTATGGATCCTTTATTTATTTTGAAAGAGGCCATCTAGGCCTTCCATTAAATCTTCTGCAGGTATTATTAAAGAGAAAGCAAAGAGTGCATAGTACTGCTGCTGAAACAAGAGTTTATTATAAATTCAGTTCTGCATCAACATTAAAACTAACTAGGTTTCATGCTCACCACACACACAAATGCATAACTTCCCCTTTCTGAAACATTTTTAATACATCCTAATGCATAGAGAAATCAGCTTTGTGTAAACGCTCTCAGCAAAGCTTATGATCAGCAAAGCCACAACAGTTTGGAGCACAGGAGTTTCACCTGCCCATGCCAACAAAAGGCTCAAGTGACAGCTGTGAGTACCTTCAAGCCTTGTAGGAGGACAAAATTAATTTATATATGCTAGAGGTCTTGAAAGGCTGATTTTGTTTCCCTTTTGCCAAAACACATTTTAAACACCGGAATGACAGTTTCCGAGATTTAAGCAGTTTCTTTATCCAATACTTGACTGACAGTTTTCGCTCTGAGAATAGTTTCTCTCTTCATCTGTCTCCTTTACTCACACATGTAATAGCTGTGGGGGTATACAGAAAGATAAAGTGTGAGCAACACAGTACAGGTGTGGATAATATCATTATATAATTTAATCACTAGGTGTCCCTGGGCCTAGTTCAAGACATGATTTTGTGATGATAGTCAGTTCTTATTTGAGAAAAGCAGTGAAGGTCTTGACTAAGATATTCTCTATGATTTCCAGATCAACAGAGACTTTGAAAATCTAAAGTTAAAAGTTTTTTTTAAGAAACCTTTACCCAATCCTCTTATCAGTCAACAGGAGTGCTGATTTACCATCAGCTTACCAGGTACTTAGGAGCTTGAGGGCACCACAAGGAGACAACAATCAATGACTTAATAGCCATCAACACCTCTATCAACAACTAAAATCCACACAAAACCAAGCACAATATAAATACTACACATAGAACAGCCCAGTGCATACATCCTAGAGCAGAGATGTCAAACTCACAATGTCACGTGACATGTCGCGATGTATTGTGACTTTTTTCCATTGCCCGCAATGGGGTGGGTACGGTTTTGCCATGACTCATCCGGCCCACAGGCTGGCAGTTTGATACCCCTGCTCTAGAAATTGAGAAGTTCCCTGAGGATGGGACTCCACCACGAGTCCAAAAGCTTGGAAGAACAAACCTCTGCTCCCGGTGACCGACTCAGATTGGATCTCGCAATATCTACAGTATGTAGTTGTTAAGAGCCGACATCAATTTTATAGCACATAATCAAATTCCCAAGGAAATGTTCAAGAAAATGAGGAAATATTTCAGAACAGTGTTTCATATGTCTGCAAGTGAACGGGTTCCACAACTGACTCATACAGTAAACAGGAATACACTATTAAATAACTGAAACAGATGGCAATATACTGTAACTAGGCATTGATCTAATTCAACTGAGACAGAAAATACATACTCAGACTTTGTAACTTGAGTGTGTAGATGATGACTCAAGCAAATTATTTTTCAAGAAAGGAAAGAAAGGTTTTTCTAAACAATTATAAAAGTCTGAAAACTGTTTTTTGAGCAGGGAAGAGAGAGAAGAGGATCATCTTCATGTCAGCCTCTGCAGCTCCACAATTTGCACAGGCCATTTTTGCTATCTAACTGAGAAATACTGCATGCTGCAGGAATTTTGAGTGCTGGTAATGCAACATCTCTCAAATCCAACATTACTCTTAATACCTCAAGAGAGATACATCAAAAGTATTCATCTGTATTCAACAAATGATGCATCAGTATTCAGTAGAACCATTTTCATTGACTTGCAACGCTAGAAGTGTTATGAGCTCACATTAAAAATAATGGAGTCATTCTGAATACAGTATTTCAAAGATACTGTAATAAAAGCAACACTAAAAGTACAGAGCAAGTCAACTAAAAACTCATATTGTTTTATATGAATGGCATCTTGCATGTTGAGCTGTCCAATTTATGTAGTCTTTATATGGTTTTCCCATTTTAAGTGTACAATAATAGTAAAGTTCAACTTTAGAACAAAACATATACATAAGCAAATATAGTATTGTCAATATAATTCAAAATGTGCCTTAACTTGAGAAATACAATATCCTTTAAGCTATCTTTTTGTACAGGTAGTCCTTGTCTTACACCAGTTCATTTAGTGACCATTCAAAGTTACAATGGCACTGAAAAAAGTGACTTATGACCGTTTTTCACACTTACGACCATTGCAGCATACCCATGGCCACATGATCAAAATTCAGCTGCTTGGCAACTGATTCATATTTATGACGGCTGCAGTTTCCCAGGGTCACGTTGACCCACTTTTGTAACCTTCTGACAATCAAAGTCAATGGGGAAGCCAGATTCACTTTACAACCGTGTTACTAACTGAACAACTTCAGTGATTCACTTAACAATGGTGGCAAGAAAGGTCATAAAATGGGGCAAAATTCAGTTCACAAACTTCTTCATTTAGCAACAGAAATTTTGGGCTCAATTGTGATCATAAGTCAAGGACTACCTGTACACTATTAAATGTGAACACATAACTTAGAGTCAGCTTTGAAATGTGTACCTGATACATTATCGAAATATCTAGTGTGTATTTCCCAAGATTCAGAGGATCCTGAATGCTTGAGCAAAATAAATCTTGATCCAATGCAAATTATTCCATCATTTTAAAATTATTTTCCTTAAGGTGTTTTTCTTCCTTACTTTATAGGCTTTAATATGGAACATAGATTAGGATATAATATGAAAAAAATATCTCAAAGTTTCAAGCAAAATATCTTTTTGTATTCCCAACTCATCTCTATTATATATTTCACAGAATGAATGTTTAACACAGAAAATCAATTCACAGTAATTCCTGAAGATTTCAAGAAGATGGTCACAACTGATAGGAATAACCCAGATCCAACATTAATCATAAGTGCTACTAATACTTTTATTCATGAGGATCAATGCAGTTTTTAACCTAAAAACGTTAAAGGACAATGTTAAAAATATGTTGGACTTTTGGAATATTCAGAGTAACATAATAAAAATATAGATGCAGGGAAGACAATTTCAACTGGACTTCTTTGTTCAAGATTTTAGAAAATGCAAATTTTGAAGAAAAATGGGTAAGAAAAATAAAACTAAATGCATAAGATCAATTTATACATCCCAGAAAGTACAAATTTTTAATGGAGATCTAACAAAGCATTGTGAGATGCAAAAAGGAATAAGACAGGGATGACTACTCTTAGCCACTCTTATTAATTTGGTTCCTGAGATACTAAAAAGAGATGTAAGATAAGAAGAAGGGATTGTGGGGAGTAAAGATTAAAAGAGAAACTTATAAGTAAAGAGCTTTTGTGGATGACTTGGTGGTGCTTCTGGAAGATCCTTTAAAGGAGTCCACAAATCTTAAAGTTGCCAAGGTTGAGGACCCCTGCTTTAAAGGAACTGAAATATTCATAAGCAAATTTATAAAATTTGCTGCATTAGTAGGTTTCAAGATTAATAAGCAGAGGCTGAAGATATTAACAAAAATGTGAAAATTAAAGATCAGACAGAATTAATAGGTAAAACAGGTTTTAAGATTGAGAAGATAAAATAGCTGGGTATCACTATGTCAAACATGAATCGTGTGTTATTTCAAAATAACCATGTTAAGATATGAAGTGAAGTGGAAAAAGATATGATGTGTAAAATGTTAAAATGGGAGAAGTTACAATTGTCATTGCTGGGGAGAATTTATGGAATAAAAATGTTTTGCTTAGAATGATGCTTTTGTTTCAGACAATACCTGTTTTGCCAATTGATGTACCATTAAAATGGTGGCAGAAGGATATATCTAAATTTGTGTGGCAGTAAACAAGGTGTTAAACAAGGTGTTATAAGATACAAAGGATAAAAAAAGGATACAGTTCACTTGATCTGAAATTGAATTTTGTAGCTTGCCATTTGGTTTAGATGATAAGATAACCTTTATTGTCATTTTTTTACTGTAGGCACAACGGCACACATCAAAAATGAAATTTAGTTGCCCGCTCTCAAAGTGAAACACATACATGACACACACCTAAACATACTATGAACAACATATGTACAGACCCACATCCCTACATATACGTAGCAAATAAATATTAAATACTGTCCATCTTGAATATATAACGGAAGGAGGAAGCTTGAGAGTTCACAAGGTTAATGCTGTATGGGATGAAACTATGGCTGAATCTGGATGTTCTGCTATGGATACCGCAAAGCCTCATCCCAGAAGGTAACAAGGAAAACAGGTCATGAAGAGGATGTGTAGTGTCCCAGATAATCTTGCGGACCCTGCTCAAACAACGCTTCTGTGCTATGTCCTGGATGGGAGGGAGGGAACTGCCAATGATCTTTTCGGCCATTCTCACAATTCTCTGCACCGCCTTCCTGTCTGAAGCAGTGATGCCTCCAAACCAGACCGTGATGCTGTATGACAGGATGCTCTCGATTGTCCCCCTGTAGAAAGTGGTCAGGACAGGGGAAGGAAGATGTGCTTTTCTCATGCGACACAGAAAATGTAGGCGCTGTTGTGCCCGCTTCATCAGTTTCTCGCTGTTGAGCGACCAAGTCAGCCTACTCGTTAGCTGCACACCCAAGAATTTGATGCTGGTAACCATCTCCACAGGTGAATCATTAATGCACAGAGAAGTGTGGTTGTGCCTGCCTTTTCTGAAAGGATGGGTATTGCTGAGAAACAGAAGACTTGTGGAATTAGAAGATCATGAATTGAGATTTGGATGGCATGAGTATTTGTGGTACAATAAAATGAATGTTAATGTGGATTTTAACATGAAACATTATGTTAGTTATGACATACTGAGAGCAAGTAATAGATACAGCCACAGGTTGTACTTAAAAACACCTTTGTGAATCCCAGCACAAGAGATTCATTTTACAGGTAAGGAATAACAGACAAACACAAATGCCTAGGTTATCATAAAATACTAGTATTCTGTCAAGGGGAAGGTAAAGCAAGAGCAGTTGAAATAAAAAGCTAGATTTTGGTTCCAGCTCTTGATAATTATAAGGTCAGGATGGTTTTGTACAAGAACCCAACCTGGTGCAGAACATTCTGAATGTTAGCTTTTTAGAAACAGACATGCATATCCAGGATGAGTGTGTGCAGCCAGGCAGTTGCCAAGGAAGTAAAGCTTTAACCAAAAATAGAGCCAACATATGCAGAACCTGGAATCCAAGAGTATCATCTCAGTTTCTAAACAAAGTGCTCTGACTGACATTTTATAAGATACCTGTTAGAATTTGGACTGGATAATATCCATATAATATCTAAGGGCTTTAAGTTATCATATTACAGTTTGAGAGCTTTATAACATCTGGAAGATGGATTTGCATTTAAAGAGTTCTTGTCTCCTTTACTATGAGAAGAGCCCAGGATGTCCATAATGCTGTTACTGGCCTTGTCAAAAAATTAATTGAATTTGTTCATACCAGATTCCAGAGAGAATACTAAGCCAAGACATTTGGTTTATTATGGTTGTTGTTGGTCCCACAGTCATCCAGATGTTTAGATTGGATTTGGCCTTTTTTTCTACTTCAGGATCTGGGATAGGCAGATGTTATTGCCTGAATGGTATTAAAGGTACTGTTGCAGGATATAAGCTGTTCTAAGTAAAGCTTTCTTTTGCAGTTGATGATGATTTTGTCAGTGCCTTGGTGTTCAAGGCAAATGTTTACTTATTACTATTATCATAATGCCATTGGGGTTTCTGTGTCTAACCTCTTTGAGAAAACATGGATTTTGATTTTAGTAGAGTTGAGTATAGTTTAGTATACTAATATACTAAAGTATATTAATTTAGTGTAGTTATTATAGTTTACTATGAGCTTTCTTTCTCTGGCCATAGATTTATTTTAAGGCTAATCTGAATTAGGAAGAGAATAGCCACATGAGCAGCAAAGAAATACAGCTAAATGTCTATTGTTACATTTAGGGAGGTCCATTTTAGTTAAAGTGGTGACCAACGAGTTCACGTAAAGATTGATAAAAAGAGGGCCTGTTTCATTTCTTTCTAAATNTCAGGCCAGCAGATTTCCCTTCTTTGATAACATTATAGAATTATAAAATCAGGTTATTGAGGGGCCTTTACATTTGGAAGGGCATCTAATCTCCCTTATTCCTGGAGAATCATTCACCTGACTTCAGACAGTAGGTTCTCCAGATCATCTTTATAAGTTCTTAGAGCTACTCTAAACACTGTGCTTGATATGATGCTATTCATATTTATGCAAACAGATAGCAATGAACAGTTTTGCTGGAGTGGAACACAGGCATGTTAAATGTGTAGGAGTAACCTCCAGATAACTAAACATTAATAAAAACACATAACGTTTTGAGGAGCTGCTGTAGGAGAAGTTCATTTTTCCCATGTTTAAAATTCTTGATAACATTCATATTGTCATAGTATCCCCCTCCCTCACCTCTGCTCTTGGTGTTAAGTGGTTTATGATACATATAATCCATTTAAGTGGATGAAACAATAATGTTCAGATCCAATTTTATTGTGTAACCCCAACTGGTGACGGAGGGAGTGCCTTCCCACTAAAAGAAATACAGAAGTTTAAGATAACTGTGATAAGATATAATATCCAAAACTCAATATTATTTTATTTTAGCAGTTGACATTTCATACTAGATTTAGATGTTAGCTGCTATTGCTATCAACAGCCTTGTTTCTTTGTTGCTCTCTTTTCTGTAACATATTAAAACAATATACGTGACACCCTGTTGTCATATGGTACTCTTTCATATATTTTGCACACCATTGTCTTCTCCTTTATTAATTACAATCATAGATCTGAAAATCTTGCACCATCATGATGTCACATGAAAGATACTATTACCATTGGAATGAAAAGGAGAAACTGGTTTCCCCACATCAGAAAAGTAGCTGTACAAAGTTAGGAAGGAGGGAAGGAAAGGAGTCCCTGAGGATTTTACTCTGCTACTCATTGCTGACTACAGAGGGTAGCCGAGACCATGAGCCAATGCTGTCTGAAGATGTTTCCGTGGTCATATGGCCAGCATGACATCGTGGAGTGCTGTTTCTTCCCCATTGAAATGGTACCTATTTATCTACTCCCACTTACATGCTTTCAAACTGCTAGGTGGGCAGGAGTGAAGTGAAGAGAAGACGGGAGCTTACCTGCCACATGAATGCTCAGGGTCTTGAACCTGGGCTGTTGGTTTTCCAGCTGAAAAGTCCAGCGTCCTAACCGCTGAGCCATCACACTGCCTGTACAAAGTTAATGAGTACCTAAACTGACACATCCTAAATGATTTTGTTGACAGACTTTTTAAAATCTGTGGCAAGACTATCTTTGTTTATGTCACATTACAAAATAAAATAATGCTATATTCCATAAGTTTGGATGTCACTATGTACATTTATTTTCTTTTTAATCCAAAGACATAAAGCTACCTTTTATTTCTGCATGTGTTGGCAGAAATAATGTGACATAACTGTATCAGTGGGAGGGTGTAGGACAAGAAGCCAATTGTGAAACTAACTGCGTTCTAATTTTTTCCCACATCAGTATTACATAATTCACAAAAAGTAGGAAATCTAAGAACAAATTTTAAACCTGAAGATGCATGGGGTTAAATGATGAGAGATAAGTAAAGATATGGCCATAATTAGTAGGAAAAGTAGCAAGAAGAATGTGTCCAAGTCTCTGGTGGGCAGCTTCATTAGCTCATAATAAAATGCAAACTACAAGAGACAGGAGAGTTATAAAGTGTTGGCATGTAGTAGTGTAGAAGGTGATAATTAGTTACTTGATTGTGTTGTAAAAAGGACAGGAAAGAAGAAAGAGGAGAATATGACTTCAAGTTGATATGCAATAAAAGAGCTGAAAGGAAAAGCAACTTTAGCACACAGAACAGAGGTCTGTTCTGAACTATTTTAAAGAAACAAGAGGCCAAATTGCAGGATATAGTTTATTGTCTTGATTCCATAATAGCAGCAATGGTCTAATTTTAAAACACCATGTTAAATGAAAAAGGAAAGGTGATAAAAAGAATTGTGCCAATTCACTTTTGGCTGTAGCCTTACACACTGCTTGTTTCAGATCCCCTTGAACCAGTAGCACATCCCCCTCCTTGAAGATGACTTCTGGCAGAATGTGACCTTTGAAAGATTACTCACACATACAACTATGGCTTGTTATGATGTTCAAATGATGCTTGTGAGTCACACATCACCTCAGCTCATAAATATGCAGTTTACAAAAATTCCTCTTTAAATCTTAGGCAGTATCCTATTTTTCCAAGGACTCCTTGACTATCTATCCCAGGGGTGTCAAACTGCCGGCTATGGGCCGGTTGCATCATGCCGAGGCCGCGCCCACCCCAGCTCCGGCAATGCAAAAAAAGTCACGATACGTCACGACACGTCACGTGAGGTGGTGAGTTTGACATCTGTGATCTATCCTATAGTGCAGTGTTTCCCAGGCTTAACAATTTCCAGATAGGTAAACTTTAAATCCCAGAATTCTATAGCCACCATGACTATTGATAAGAATTCTGGGAGTTGAAGTCCATATACTTAGAATTTATCAAGGTTGGAAAAAACTGCTGTAGTGTACCTTTGCTGACTTGTGTACTCTCTAAAATAATGAGTTCTAGTTCTGCCTTAGACACAAAAGCAGGCTGGGTGACTTGGCTCAGTCACTCTGTCTCATCTCAACTCACAGGGTTGTTGTTATGGGGAAAATAAGAGGAGGGAGAGGTGTTGGATATGTTTGCCACCTCGAGTTATTTTTAAAAATAAAAAAGATGGGATATAAATAAATGTGTGAATAAATAAAACCTCACTTCAAAATAAAATTATTTTGAATAAAGCAGCCCAATTTAATTGTTATTAACCAAAATTCAATTCAAAGTTCATGGTGTTCTTGAAATAACCAAAATAGTATATATAGACAGGACTTCTGTTGGTTCTGTAGTATACTTTTCAGTCAAGGCTTTTTAAAAAGTAATTCTCATAGGAAAGAAGGGTTTTTTGAAAGGGGACTTTAGCCAGGCAAAGAGGCATTTTAATGTTCTGTCAAGATAAACAATAGCATATTAAGTCATGATACAATTTATGTATTGCAATGTATTTAGCACAGTTCCACACATTTCAAAATGGCTAGAGGTTGTAGGGAGTGGTTGGTCTTTTAAAGAACCTACCAGCCTGATGTGCCCAGAGGAAATCATCTGATCCATGAGAGCCATTAAATTGAAAAGAAAGGGAATCTGCCAGATTTTGGGTGGGAAGAATTTTTGGGGCTCTTGATCTTCAGAGAGTTGTCTAGAGTCGTGGATGAGGAGAGGATGACCTCAGTCAAGGTTGGAAACTGAGTTGTTTGGTTGTACTTAGAACTGCGTTAGGATTTTTGTTATTTTTTGAACTGTGTTTTGGCTCTATGGACTCAACTTCTTTTAGCTCCTTTAATTAAGTTGATTTTTGTTTCCATTCTGCAGTTGATGCTGCCCTTCTAGCATCCCACTCAGCCTGGCTGAGCTAATGATTGGATTCCCTTTCTGCATTTAGTAGCCCAACCCAAGGCAGGGTGAGGAAGGAGAAACTGGTTTATAACAGAAGAACTGGTGGCAGAAAAGGGACTCAATTTTCTAGTCATTGTTCATCCTCAAGCACAGGTCACCTTAAAATTGAATGAGGAATTAGTTCAACCCTGAGGGCATCTTTTCTTTATTACACCAAATTTAGCCAGAAACCTTCCAGGGAGCTATTTATCATTTTCCTTTCTCTCATTTCATCAAAAACATTGTCTGCTGAAGCATCCTGAAGTTCAGATTTAAGGAAAAATATTGTGTTTTTCAAACAATCACATTCAGCATTTAATAATTGGAACAGGCCAATTCTATGAATTTGTTTAGCTTATAAGCAACATAAACACATTTTCTGCCACTTAATAATTTCATATAATTAAAAATTCTGAGTTTGGTTTTATTTATTTCAGGCTCCCTCTCTAATAATTGACCTTCCTTGTCCACCTTTGTTTCTTTTCACATACTGTAGCTGTTGGCCTGTTTTAGTTACATCTTTTATCCTGTGTGGTAAATCTAGTTTTAGAGCTAAAGTGGGGTATGATTTGTTTTGTTTGAGGTGCACTATGTCAATGTTAAATTCTCAACATCTTATTCTGAAACAAACTTTATAGCAAAAGCATGGTAGCAAATTTAAGAGTAAAAGATCTATTTGTGACTCATTTTTAAATCTCTGCAAATATTAAATCTGAATCTGCCCTCAGATTTAATCCAAGGGCCAATTAGAAAAATAGCACACAGAATGAAACTTTTATTTTGGGTTTTGCCGATTAGATAGGTTTGTTGTTATAGAAATGGCTAGTTTATAGTATTCTATAAAAACAAAAAGTTGGTGTTTGATGCTATTATCGTATTCTACTGCACCAAAAGAAGAGTTGGAAGTCAACACTTTTTCTTTCTTCTCCCCCCCCCCTTGCCCTACACTTTTCCCTTTCCTTTTCCCTCCCTTATTTTTCTACTATTTTCTTTTGCATTTTTGTATTTTTAATTGTAAGAAAAATAGTACATAGTAGTTTGTTTGTTTGTTTTCTTACTAACATTTTGGTTAGTGGGAAGATGATCCTTAATGTAATGCACATTTTCCAGCACAAGAAGAATATGAGTGATCGCTCTTCACACATGTCTAGACAACACAAGGAAAAGTTTCATTGATACTTCTCCACACACTGTCTTCTCAAAGCAGTAGAGTGAGCAAAGATCAGCTCACTTGCACTGTGATTAGCTTTCTTATTCCAAGGAATTATTTCCTATTGGTGTTACAATCTTTTATTAAGACAGGAGTTGCATGAGTATGGGACCATTTCATGTTCTGTAGACTGTAAGGAATGAATATAATATACTGAATAATATAAGAGCAAGACAGCGGTTATGATGCTATTATGCTTGACCCTAACATTCAACTTGAGCAAGGAAGTGGTTAAAGTAACTGTTCTGAAATATGAAACTAGGGCAACTGCAAAGAAACACAGGAGCTTAAATGTCACGGAGTAGCATAAAGGTTTGTTAACACAATTTTCTCCTTTTCAGGAAAAGGCTGCATTCTTAGAAACCAGTAATTTTATCAACCCAAAAGTTGTACAGGTACTCCTTGATTTATGACTGTTCTTTAGAGACCATTCAAAGTTAGGATGGACCTCCATGGGAGGGTACTTACAATCTGGTTCCAAAGCTCTGACAATCACCGTCTCTCCATGGTCATGTGACAGCTTGGCAACCAGCCCACATTTATGGCTGTTTGAAGGGTATTGTAACATGACCACCTTTTATAGCAGTTTTGCCAAAAACCAGCATTTACTTCTGGTTTTCAGCAAAATTGGCCCATAGTGAACCACTTGTTTGCTTATTATCGGTGGATTCACTTAACAATCTTGGCGTTCATTTAATGAACGCCACAATAAAGATTGTATAATCAGACCAGACACATGGGTGATGCATTTTACAATAATTACAACCAAAATGGGCAGATCCATTAGAGTTGTCAGTTGAGGACTATCTGTAGATACCTGAACAATTCCATTCTTACCAATAGTAAGTTGCCATGGCTTTACAGATATTTTGTTTTGCATGGCAAGATAATCTTTCAGATTAGTTAGAACAGCGGTTCTCAACCTATGGGTCGTGACCCCATTTGGGGTCGATCGACCATTTCACGGGGGTTGCCAAGCAAGGCTGTCCGCCATTTTTTTCCCCTTTTCCGGCGGGTGCCTTACCTCCCTTGGGCTGGGCCAGCTGGTGGTCGGCCTGCTCCGTCTCTGCCGCTTGCCAGCTACACCTCGGCCGGTGCAGGGGGCGGAACCACGCATGCGTGGCGCTCCTGGGCAGGGAAAGTCCTCGACTTACGACCGGTTGGGTAGTCCTTGACTTACGACCGGTTTAGTCCTCGACTTACGACCGGTTTAGTCCTCGACTTACGACCGGTTTAGTCCTCGACTTACGACCGGTTGGGGGTCGTGACATTAAAAAGGTTGAGAACCACTGAGTTAGAAGAAGACGAAATATGGAATAATTCATGTAGCCAATGCAAATATAACATCTTTATCTTTTTTGGGCTTAAGCCACTATCAAAGCTGGCTTGTGTGTGTGCTCAGAATCTCACCCGAATAATACAGCCTAACATATTCTTGTGTGCTTGACCCAGACTCTGCAAACTCTGAATAAATGTATTTTGGAGATTTTAAACTGTGGCCTGATGAGTAATGGAATAGTCTTGAACCTGAGAATGATGCTGAGTTTTTCCCAAGAATTTTTCTCCAACGAGAATAAGAAGAAAGGGGACTTGCCAAGGTATTTAAGAAAGGCAGATGAAATCTCACTCCATAATGTTTGTAGTGCCAAGGGTTTCCCCTCTTGTTACAAGAGCAATCCTTACAAATTCAAATGTGTTACTTAGAAAGTCCTTGAGAACAGGGATAGGCCATAGTCTAATTTCATGTGGTCTCAGCAAAGGATCGGTTCAGATAACCCTGAAGTGTTTTCTGTTCCTTCTCTGACAGGTTTCACATTGGTAACATAAGTGGTGAAAAAGATAGGACAATATTACATCTGCTTCAGGACAGAGAGGAGAAAAAAAAATCTGCTCCCAGCAGCTACTATAATGTATGCAGAGCTTTTAACACACAGGCTCTCTTTTCAGGAAAAAGATTTACCTATTGGTAGATTGGGTTGTTAAATCACCAGTCAATCTTTTTGCAATAATGGCAAACATGAATTTGTCACAGTGTATTTTCTTTTCAGTCGAGTGGTTATTCCCTTTTGATCCAGAAATGCTGACAGTCAGGTGCTTCAGAAAGTCTCCAGAGATTTTATTGAAAGATTTCTTTCATTTTCTTTCATGCTCTTATCTTGGCTCTGTCAGTCATCAGGATGCCGTTAAAATGGTTTATGATAATGATCCCTTGACTAAGTCACAGGCCTACCCACTTTAAAAGAGTTCATCAGCAAAGTGCTCTTCGCCATCACATGATGGTCTCCTATAAAACATTTTGATTTTCTCCCCCTTCTCTTTTTCAGAAGCACTTTTACTTGGGATTTGGAATGGTTCCGATTAAGGGATGGGGTTTACATTCTCAAAAATCACAAAGGATCAACCATTATCTGTTTCTACAGTCGAGCAGGATACAAATTTCATTAATATCTGGTACAGCCTAAGAAATATTTGCTAATTTCATTTTAAGAGTGCAAAGAAATGTTGACCTTACATTTACAGCTTAAGGCAGCTAATTTTTAAATCTCTCCCTCGCATTTTTCTTTGTTTGCTTCTTTACAGTCTTACTTGAAAAAAACAACAGAGTTAGGAAGAACTTGAATAGCAACAAACTATTCTGTGTGGTTGAACATACCATATAGAGGCATCACCCTAAGGTAGGAGTTCTCAACCTTTTATTCACCACAGACCCCCTTTAACAATTTTTTGTGGCCACGGACCCCCAAGACAGGGTGTTTGGAGAGAGGAACTGCTTACTTCCTTAATCCTAGCCCTATCTAGCTAATAAACTGGTGGAGACTAGCCCCATAGTTAAGAGAGGTAATCAATCCCTTTTTGAGTGCAATGCCTTAGTAAAGGCATGCTTAAAGGAAGCAGTTGTAAGTCCTTTATTGACCTCCATTGGCTTTATTGTACCTCTCCCTGGACTGGAAGAAATTTCTAATTATAAGCTAATCTTTAAATATTCCAATCTTCATTAAGGTAATTGAGAAAGTGGTGGCTTCACAGGTCCAGATGCATCTGGATGAAACTGATTTCTGGATGCATTCCAACTGGAGTTTTGGTTCAGGATATGGATGTTCTCGTTGTTCTCGACTTGACTACACATTCTCCCTCCCTCTCTCCCTCCCTCTCTCCCTCCCTCTCTCTCTCTCTTTCTCTCTCTCTCTACACACACACACACACCCTTGGATATGAACAGAAGAAAATAAATGCTTAAGTTTTACCAAAAAGAATATTAAATAAATACTCCTGTAACTAAATCAATAAAAAAACCTGCCTACATCAATAGCAAACTGTAAAGATTATGGCTAATGGAACAGACTTTCAGAGTAGCAAAGACACAATGTAAGGGTGTCCACACTCTCCCTTAATATTTAGCGTTGTTCTAGAAATATTAGCAGAAAAGGTCTGCGGTCTTATCAAATCTTAAAATTGGTGGAGAACATTATAACTTAATATCATGTATCAGCCACCACAGAACCACAAATTTAGGAAACCTAAATCTATTTAGTATGGCAAACACGCTCTATTTATGTATTCTGTGGAAGGGTTTTGCAGCGCCTAATGATAAAATTACAAATTGATTTTTATTTTCATTCAAGTCTATTAGATTTACCAGTAACCTACTGTTGTCTGCGGCTTGCCTAGTTTTTATAAACTCTGCTTGATCATTCTTAATGACAAACAATATCATCTGCTATAATCTATCTGCTAACACTGCTGTTAAAATCTTTGTATCAACATTAATCAACAAGATTGGATGATAATTAGCACACTGAGATGACATTTTTTGTTGATTTCCAAATTTCATATTAATGTCTGTTGATGCAAAAAATAGATGCTTTTAGTAAAATAGCAGGATAGTCCATTAACTGCTCCACATTAGAAGTGATGCCTATATGAAAAAATACCTATCCATTTAAGAAATATCAATTCTGTATTTGTACTGAATCCATTAAATATCTAGGTGTGTCTATACCAAAGGATATAACTCCATTAATATCTTGGTTTCTTCAGCTATTGATAGATGGAAGTCATCAAAACTTACCCTTTGGGGAAAGGTGAACATTCTTAAAATAAATATTCCCAGACTAATTTATATTCTGAGAGGAATATAAAATCCAATTTATTTATCTGGAAAATATTTTCAGAAAAAACAAATTCTTTGTTTAGAAAGTTTCTATGGGATTCTTCAGTTCTGAGAATATATTTACAGAAAATGCAATTACCAATTAATGAAGGAGGATTTGGTTTTCTGAATCTGGAGCTATATCATCAAGCTTACCTACTGTCACGTATTAAAAAAATTGGTGTTAATTTTCTGAGTTGGGCAACTATGGAATATACACATATAGTACCTTTGGTTGTGTGGACAATATTTATTTGTTTGTTTGTTTGTTTGTTTGTTTAGTTAGTTAGTTAGTTAGTTAGTTAATTAGTTGTTAGTTAGTTAGTTAGTTAGTTAGTTAGTTAGTTAGTTAGTTAGTTAGTTAGTTAGTTAGTGTTTCTAGACAAGACATCTCCCTCAGTGAGGGGTCATGGGCAGTGTATATATGATATAAGGATGTAAACATACTAAAACTCTATTATCTCTGAAAATTAATTACATCCATTAGAAAATTATGGAATGGAATGTCTAATAAAAAAAGATTTGACCCATTTTCCCCATGCTAAAGTGACTTTATGGGGAATCCCAACTTTTGGGGAAAAATTGATATGGAAAAAGAGGATGAAAGCAGAGATATTGACTGTAGGAACTGATAGAGGATGAAGATGAATTTTTAACATACTTTGTATTAAGAAACAAATCCCATCTACCGGGTATAATCCAATGGCAATATTTACTTACATAACAATATTCTTTGAACCAAAAGCATTTTCAGCTTCTCAGACACCTGAGATAGTAAAATTACTTGTTAAATCCTTTAAAGCTGAAAAACCTACTGTTGGGATATTTATTATCAATATATTAATTTGATCTGCAGGTGCTAAGAAATAAGTGGAATAAAGAACTAGAAGTTCCTCTGTTGCCTAGACAATGGGAGATTGTTTTAACATCTGTAGCAAGAGTGTCAATGAACCTGAAATTACGAGTACAAATTATGACTTATACAACAAAAAAACTAGTATTTAAAATTTATTGGGCTCCCTTTATGTTTGCATAGAAAAGGAATGTCAGAAATATGTTGTTGGAGATATAATAAGGATAATGCTTATTTAAAACATATATATTTTACAATGTCTTACACTTGGAAGAAAGTATTGGATAATTTCAATATAATTGTGTGATAAAAGGTAAATTTTCAGATGCTAATGTTTTTTTGAACTACATAACTCGTACTTGGAGTTTGACAACCAGATAATGTACCGGGAGTCCCTGTGCCCTTATTATGGCCCAAAGACTGATATTGCAGCATTGGAAGGATAAATGTGTGGCCCCATTTACTCAGTGGAATGAGGACCTGATTGCACTCACTGCCAATGAGTGGATTGCCTGCAGGTGTAGCCTTTGTATGGACAAATATAATGAAATATGGGTCTCATTTATACAAAATACAGTAGCTTAAAAATGCTAATTATGTAAGTGTATTTGAAATATATATGTATTTGAATGATAATTGAATTAAATAACTATATTACATTGTAACTACTGCTAAACTGATTTACAGCTTTTTTCTTTTTTTTTCTTTGTATTTTTTTATTTTTTTAAAGCACTTTGTTTTTGCTTTTCTTTGACAATGTATATATTTTTATTTTTGTGGGGGTTTTTGTTTTATTTTTGGGGTCATTATTTCTAAAAACAATAAAATAAATTAGAACCAACCCCCCCCCTAAAATACCCATATAGCAGAATGCCAATATTGGAAGAAGTGGGCCTAACCAATGGACTTCACAGAGGACAAAAATCTAAAAGGATATATTATCAGACATAGTTTGATAAAATCATGGAATTATGTAAGAAAATAATAAGCTCAACAATTTCCCCATTCTCCTCTCCTTTACATGCTTTCCATGTTGGAGACAACTGTAGTAAGAAAAATGTAATTACATATGCAGACATGGTTGACTCAGTCTCCATGAAAAGATTAAATGCAAGAATTATTTAGAGAAAGGCTGGAATATACTATAGTTAATGTACTTACCAATTGCCATAAGGGGGAAAAAATCTGATCTTAAGGATGAGAGCATGATGGTAAAAAAAAATATGACAGAATTTGAAATGCTCATACCAAATCAATACCTCCTGCTTGGGTGTATGTATAAACTCCTATCTAGATATGACATGGAGACAGAACAAATGAAAAAATGCATGATAAAATGGATGTGAAAGTGGGAAGAATTATGGACCAAATCCATAAAATCTACTCCAATTTATAATCCAAAAGAAAACTGGTACAAAATAGATGTTATACAACTCTGTCAATTTCTAAGATAGCTACAGTAAATCATGGACTAACAAATGTTGGAAATCCAACAAAACAGAAAGAACATTTTAGCACATGTGGTACACCTGCAAAAATACTTCAAAAGTACTAGAAAGGTATCCAATCAATCAATCTGTTTATTACAGCCGTAAGAAAGGTATCCAAAGAATCATTCAGCAAATTCTGGAAATTAAATTTTTTAACTAGGTACAATTCCAGAATATACTGCATCAACGAAGAAATGTTACAATCTACTGAGATACATGCTTCTGGCTGTGAGCATAAACTAAGAATCACGGCAGTTGTTAAATGTGGTTCTTAAATGAATCTAGCTTCCCCCGTTGGCTTTGCTTGTCAGAAGTGGCTAGGAAGATTGCAAAAGATAAATACATGACTTCAGCCCTTAGCAACCATTGTAAATACATGCTAGTTGCCAAGCACCCGAATTTTGATCCTGTGACCCTGGGAAGACTGTGATGGTTGTTAAGTTTGAGGATCAATAGTAAGTCACAGCTTTCAGTGCCATTGTAACTTTAAATGATCGCTAAATGAATGGTTGTAAGTCAAGGACTACCTATATAGTTAACATGGCTATGGATCCTTTTATCCCCTTATCTTAACAGGTTGATGTTGTATAGATTATGATAGTGTTGGCAATATCTAGTTCATACTGTACAAATGCCACTCTATCCAGTTAATCTCTGTGAGACTGCTCAAATACTCAACCAAATGAAGTTGTCGGGCATTTGATACAACCTTGTTAAGCAAAACACAATGGGAGTGATTTTTCTCTCTCTTGTCAGCTTTAATTTTATTGATCTTTTAAAATCCCAAAAGTAATTCTTGCTTTAGAACTTCCATTTTGCAAGTATGTCTGTTTCTGTATAGTTATGATTATATGTGTTTGTACTTCATTTTACTTAGAGAAGCGAGTTCCATTCTGAGGATAAATGTTTTAGGACAGCAGGCATTTTACAAACACAGATTAGTTCAAAAGTACAATTATATAAGACAGCAACACTTTTTCTTCTTTAAAATGAGTGAAAATGACTTTATACGTGGCTTCCCCAGGGCTTGGAGGTTGCACAGGCCAGGATGGAGAGGAACTGACTCCTACCAAGATTGAGTGGCTCTGGATATTGAGGCTGCCCAAATCTGGGAATATTCCATTTTTAACCTAAAATAGAATAGCTCTTCCCCATTTAAGAAGGGTGTGCAATTTGAAAGTTTTTATGGTAGCATTTGCACAAGTGCATCTGGTAAACCAGTTGCAGGCCTCAAGAAGCCCTTCAGACGTCACTTGTTTCTTGAGCGTCACCTCATTTCCTGTGAGTCACCTCACAACAAAATAAGCTGTAATCCTGAAATCCCAAAGGTGCTTTTTCAAAAAGCAACTGGACTTTCTTTGTTTTTGTTTGAAGACATTTTGCTTCTCATCCAAGAAGCTTCTTCAGTTCTGAAGGAATGAAACGTTTTCAAGCAAAAACAAAGAAAGTTCACAGTTGCTTTTTGAAAAAGTACCTTTGAGACAACCATGACCCGGATGACTGAGAATCTCCATAGTCATATAATACGGAAAGAAGAAGAAAAAAATCAGACAAATACGTCTTCCTCTTTTTATGGCAAAATACAGTCAAATTAATAAAATATAGTAGTACAAATAGTTTGCAGATCTACTCAGAAATAAATTCCAGTGAGATGAACTGAACGACGAGAAAACCATGAACAAAACAGCAAATACTTTGCTTGCAGCATTTGCCTCAAAATAAAGTTGCAGTAAGGCTTATTTTCTTTTAAAATCACAGGCTCGACGCTTGCTTCCAAGCTCCCTCCCCATCAGGAACTGGCATCACGGAAAAGCAAACTTATTATCTGGGAGATTGTAACAGTCAGAAACACATGGACAAGGATGAATAAACTGTTTTGCAAAGAAATGGCGAACATCGAAGATAAATATTTCAAAGTAGTCATGCTCAAAGGTCAATTGTTCAGCTATTCGGCTTGGTAGTGATGGTGGGGGAACTCTAGTTATTCTATTCTGTAAATAGACTTTCAAATAGATCAACACTATTATTAGTAATTCTGTTTACTGCATGACCTTTGATGGTCACTCGGCTCCTCAACCCAATACCCTGGCAGGCATTCATATATTTCCACTTTAAGTTTATTAACTCCTCTGTATTATAAGACAGAAAGGCAGCATTTCCCCCTTCCCTAGATATATCCAAGCCAGTTTTCAAAGCTGCTTGTATCTGCATTCATGTAATGAGCGGGATGCTGAACTCAATTTGCAAAATAGCCACAATTCTACGATTCAGAGCCATCCACTGCAGTCTTGTGGTATGACAGCATCACGCCCAAAGTAAATTCATGTAATAACATTTCAAATAAGTTATTCACTAACAAAGGACAGAAGAATGTCTGCTGGGAAAAGGCATCTAGAACAAGTTATTTTACTAGCATTAGTCTTTTGATATGATTTTTCTGTCATCCAAATTGCCCTGTGAAGTGAAGGACGTATTTTTCTTTTTATCCACCAATCCAATTATTTGAAGACAAAACATAAATTTAAAACCACTCATGACAAAACCATACAATTTGCCAAATCAGCTACTTTCTCCCTTATTCCCTGTACACACACACATACACAAACACACCCACACGCGCACACACACAAACACAAACACATGGAAAGCCATCACACTACTTCCTTTTGGGGTAAGCAAAGTAATGTACAAGGTAGAAAAGGAGTACAAAATAATAAGCCAAATAAGTTAAAAACATGAGATAAAAACAAATAAGTGAAACATAGTTAAACTCAACCAGTACCATTCCGTGCACATTTTCACAGCTTCTTAACCATCAAAAGATCCTTGCTCCCATCACGTCTATGTATCAATCCATACCCTGCTTTCTGTTCCATAAATGTCTCTCTTTTTCAAGATATCATCAGTTCTAACCAAGCACGGCCCTTTGTCTTCCCATTCCTCTCAACACTGTCATCCTTCCTTCAAATGTTTCTCTTGAAATGTTTTAATCTTTTTATAACAAAAGCAGAGAATCCCAAAATCAAAACAGTGGACGTGGAGTCATCACAAGGGTCATCTGGTCCAACGTTCAGCAATACGTTGAAAAAGCAAAGAATTCTCGGTAGGCAGTTACCTAATCCCCCCCCCCCAAAAAAAATCTTACTAAATTGGAGAACCTACAATCTGCACAGATATAGTGTTTCACTATTTCACAGATCTTATCTTCAGGATGTTTTTCCTTGTATTTAAATGAAATCTAGGTAGCTTGCAACCTGATAGTGTCATCAATGCAACAAACATGAATTTGGGCAAACTCTGGGAGAAAGTGGAAGACGGTGGGTGGGTGGGTTGGTGTGCTATGGTTCATGGGTCACAAAGAGCTGGACATGACTTATCAAATGAACAGCAACAACAAGCTGCAACTTATATCCATTAATTCTGGTTCTATTTTCTATGTCAATGGAAAATAGCTCCAGAACATATTCCTTATAGCAGGGATCCCCAAGCCCTGGTCTGTGGACCGGCACCGGTCTGCAGCATGCCGGAAACTGGGCCGTGCAAACAAGAGAACCCCCTTCTACAAAATGCAGGCAGCACCCAAAATCACGCCCCCTCTAGTTCGTGAAGGAACCTCTCTCCACGGAACTGGTTCCTGGTGTCCAAATGTTTGGGGACCTCTGCCCTATAGCATCCTTTGATACAATGCCTCTCCTCTGAGTTCTTTTGTCCAGACTGAAAAACCCCCAACTTACTTTAGTCTGTTCTCACAGGACATATTCTCAAATCCTGATATGATCTTTGTGATTATCTCCTAATCCTGTTCTAAGCTGTCAGTAATCATCAGGGAATGAGATGGCCATAATTGTAAAAAGCTGCTTTTGATGCGGCCCTGAACTGTGTTAGCCATTCTAGCAGCTGCTCACATTGCTGGCTTATGGTCAAACTGTGGTCAATGACCACAGCATGTTTTTCTCTGAGGCACTGCTTCATTAATTCCCCATCTATCTATATGTCTATATTGTTCCTCTCTAAATGTAATACATTGCATTTTTCCCTTTTGAAAGACATCTTGTTCCTTTTAGCCCGGTCTTCCAAACCATCCAGATTAGATTAAAAATCTCATTTTATCTTCCTGGTTATTATCCAGATTTTCAAATTTTGCATAGTCTGCAAACTTGATAAGTAGTCCAGCAGTTATCCGTGTCATTAATGAGGATACTACTGGATCCAGGTTTACCAGCCTCTACTGATTACTGCTGTCCAATTTGTGAAAGAGCCAATATCCAGTTGTGGACTTATCATACAGTAATGCCATCAAAGCCACATTTTAACAGTTTGTCAATGAAAATGTCATGTGGAACCTTGTCAAAAGATTTACAGAAATTGAGGCAGCATTTTCCTTGTCCACTAAAGTAGTTACCTTGTCAAAGCAGACAAGATTTGTCTCACCTGACCTATTTTTGACAATGCCAGCCAACTCTCAAAAATCACAGCATTGTCCTCAAGATGCTTATAAATGCCGTGATTTGTTATCTCCGTACTATATTTTCAGCTATTGATTTTAGGCCACTAGTCAATAATTACTGGGATTGTCTTTGTCTCTTTGTTGAAGAGAGATGCCTGAGAGGACATGTTTTTTTCCTCAAATGAGAACAACAGAAAAGTTGTGATAAACAGCTCTGTTCCATATAGGTTCAATTCAGTTCAAAACTGTGAAAGGGATCTTGGAATTCTGGTGGACAATCACTTAAATGTGAGCCAGCTGTGTGCAGCAGCAGCCAGAAAAGCCAATGCAATCCTAGGTTGCATTAATAGAGGGACAGAATCCCTCTATTAATCAAGATCATGTGAAGTTCTAGTAGTGCTTTGCAGTTCTAGTACAGCTTTACAAAGCCTTAGTAAGACCACACTTGGAATACTGCATCCAGTTCTGGTCACAATATAAAAAAGATGTTAAAACTCTGGAAAGAGTACAGAGAAGAGCAACAACGATTCCTAGTAAATTTTATTAATCGGAGTTCGGGTGGAATTGTTCCTTGTCTTTTCCTCTGTAATCCTAGTTGTTGCTGGTAGGATTTGCCACTAATTCTGGCAACTCTCCACTATTAGGAAGGGAGTCTCACTTTGAATTTTTAGATGCAGACCACGACAGCTACGCCCTTGGAATACCTTTGCCTATGTAAGTTACCAATATCTTGCTTATATAGCTTATCTGTTGGGTGAGGCACCCGGTCTACCAAATATAAAACAGTCTGTTCTGCATTTCGCTCCAATCTAGGAGCATGTTTTGCAAGCAGACCTCATATACTGTGAACACTATAAATTCAATACAGCTGCCTAACATGCAAGCTGCCCAGGTTCGAATCCCTGAAGGGTGTGACTAGCTGATGAGGGCAAATGAGCCTGAAATACTTATACTAGTCTCCCACTAACTCTTTGTTAGCCACAAAATTTTGAATTTATAGTGTTCACAGTATGTGAGGTCTGCCTGCAAAACATGCTCCTAGATTGGAGCGAAACGCAGAACAGACTGATTTATATTTGGTAGACCGGGTGCCTTACCCAACAGATAAGATATATATCCTCCCTGGTTTCTGCTGACAGGAGTAAGGGGGAACCTGTGGCTCAAAAGGGTAATACAGCTGCCTAAATTGCAAGCTGCCCAGGTTCGAATCCCTGAAGGGTGTGACTAGCTGATGAGGACAAATGAGCCTGAAATAGCTATACTAGTCTCCCACTAACTCTTTGTCAGCCACAAAATTTTGAATACATACATACATACATACATACATACATACATACATACATATATATATATGCAGTAAAAACAAATAAATACGAACACCAGGATAATATCAAACTAGGATTTGTTTAATAAAAATGCTGAGCTTTCGTTGGCCAGCACTGCCGACATCATCAGAGCATAGAAACAAGTCAATGGGAGTTCCCTTTTTATAATGCTGGCCGATTTTGCGCACGGCTCCTGGACCTAGTCATCGGTCCATCTGATGTCTCTGATTGTTTCATTCTTGGAAGGCACGTAATCGCTGTTCCCTTGGTGGTTTTTAAAGCCACAGTTCCCTTATCCACTTTCCTTTCTCCAATCTCCTCCCTTGTGCACCCCCCGCTGTCTGTTATTGCACCACTAATTTCTAGTGCTGCTGTTTCCCCTTTCTCCTTCTTTTTGCTCATCGCTTTCTTCGTATGCATCCAATTATCCAGATTCATTGTTCCCTCCTCCCCCCTTTTTTTGATCATTTCCCTCACCTGCCCACGGCTATCTGCTATGGTCTCAATGATTTTTAGGGTCGCTACTGCCCCCTCCTCTTCCCCAACCATTGATTTGCTCGTGTGTCTCCAACCACCCCATTGTGCTACACGCTTTCACTCATATATATATCAAGTGGATCAGAATAAAAATGAAATCGATGTTCACCCAGCCAGCCACATGAAATCGTGGGCGCTCCATCACTGGAGATTTTTAAGAAGAGGCTAGACAGTCACTTGTCTGAGATGGTATAGGCTCTCCTATTTGAGCAGGGGGCTGGACTAGAAGACCTCCAAGGTCCTTTTCAGCTCTATTCTATTCTATGATCCAACAACTAGAACAAATTTGACTTTCTGCTATGGCAGTGGCTATTACTGTACCATTTCTGGTGTTTCTGGTTTCCGCAACAATGGGGCCTCATTCTCCTGGTTCATTTACCAGGTAACACTTACTGAACAACTGTCATATTTGGCAACTGTTCTAGGTTATGATGAATGATGAAAAAGTAATTTTATGACCAGTCCTCACATTTACGACTTTCACACAGTCCCTGTGGTCACATGATCAAAATTTGGGTGTTTTGCAACCAGCAGGTATTTACAACTGTTGCAACACCCCACATTAATTAGATTGCCATTTGCGGGCTTCTCAACTCAATGGTATAGGGTCTCTATGCTTGAGTGGGGGGTGGTGGACTAGATGACCTCCAAGATCCCTTCCAATTCTGTTATTCTGTTGAATTGGGTTCTGACAAGTAGAATCAATGGAGAAGCCGACAATAAAATTGCAAGTTGCAGTCAGAAGATGTCTCACTTAATGACCCATGGGTGACTCGCTTAAAGATTGAATGGGAAGTGCTGTCAAAAGTCTGTGGTTATTGTGTGATGTTTTGTTTAGCGACCAGATTGCTTAGCAATGAAATTGCTGGTTTCAATTATGGTCGCTAAATCAGGACTTCCTGTATTTGACTATTAGAATGGGATTCCAGAGAGATCTAAAGAAGGATTCAAAAGAGAGATTCAACACGTAACACTGTGACCTATATATTTGCTTCAGGCCATCTAAGAAGAGCAACAAGTAACTGTGCAGTTCACACAGTGTGGGCATATCGAAATATGTTTGATTTTACTCATAAAATGTCAGCTGGAATGAATTAGCTTTAACTGCCTTATGTAGTTGTTTATTTAGATGGCATTCTAATTTTTTTTTTATGGGGCTCCAGATGCCACGCAAAATGTTTGGAATGTCCTGTAAAGGCTTCACAAATACAAGCTGTATGCTAAGCTAGAGAAATGTGACTTTGATTTGCTCCCTTAGACTAGTCTGGCTATAATTCAGGTGACATCCAAATGGACCTTGTGAAAATAGACTTTATCTGTCTTGGGAACTTCCAAGGAATGTCAAAGTCATTAAGCAATTTCTGGCATTTTAACATGTTCAGGCCTTTCATGTCTGCTTTGCTGAATGCACCAGAATTCTGACCTGAATCGTATGAAAGAGACACCATTCAAGGGGAGTTCATGAGGCCCAAGAAACACTCATGGTATCAAAGGTAGCATCCTTTTTCAGCCCCATTTAGTGTTCAAAATACGCTTTTGATTTTGCTCTGGGAGTTATTCTCCTTCAGGCTACTGATGACTGGGAAAAAGATCTTTTGCCTTGTGACTTTTATTCAAAACTGCTGTCGCCTATTGAAGGGAACTATGACATATTTAACAAGAAACTTTAGCAGCACACAATGCCCTTCAACACTGGAGATATTTTTTGGAAAGAGTGCTGCAGCTGCCAAAAAAGCCAACTCAGTGCTGGGCTGCATTAACAGAGAGATAGAATCACGATCACGTGAAGTATTAATACCACTTTACAATGCCTTGGTAAGGCCACACTTGGAATACTGCATTCAGTTTTGGTCACCACGATGTAAAAAAGATGCTGAGACTCTAGAAAGAGTACAGAGAAGAGCAACAAAGATGATTAGGGGACTGGAGGCTAAAACATATGAGGAACGGTTGCTGGAATTGGGTATGTCTAGTTTAACGAAGAGAAGGATGAGGGGGGACATGATAGCAGTGTTCCAATATCTCAGGGGCTGCCACAAAG